>NC_056730.1:936448168-936518168 GCF_019279795.1 Protopterus annectens | reverse complement strand
AATCTAGTGCCATGGATTATATTTTTGCCATCAATATATGTATGAAATGTATTTGGTCTCCAAAATTGTGTTCACAAATTCATGTGTGCATTTTTAGATATATGTAGAACATAAGGAAATGAGGAGTGTGTGTACCATGAGGTGAGGCCATCCTTAGTACTGAGAGACTTTTGACATTTTTGTTTGGTCAACAGCAGCTCCCCCATTCATACCTTTTCTGTAGCTGCCAATGTATGCATATTAAATAAAGGGGTCCAGTACAAACTGCTCCACAGCTATACAGAATACTAAGATGCCCACAAATTTTCAAAATACATATCAGCCATCTTGCAAACATCTCTACTTAGAACCATCCATCCCCTACAAATGCAAGCACATTTCTAAATAGAAGAATAGTAGCTTGATATGTAAATCTGCCAATAATTTGGTGATATCCACAAGAAAAGCCAGGTCATTTAAGCACAAACCATGTCCAAGAAAGTGACATCTTTATATTTGTTGGTCATGAAGGCTTCCATTTCCTGATGAAATCGACAGAATATGCTTCCTTCTGCTGCCCTGCTCACTCACCACGCAGCAGAAATAAATCCCATCATCATATAGTAACCCTTCTTATTAGGAAAGGCTTGTGATTTAGACCCCCTTAATCTTATACCCATAATCACTGCAAAGACAATTACTTCTCTCATTTCAGGTGTTCTGGTACACAGGTTCCTTTGATGGATTATGCAGTCGTGTTATGAGTTCCTGAGCCACTGACTTCATCATTAAAGTTACAGTTCTACTTTGTTTTTTTGTCATGGCAGGAGCTGCAATAGTTGTGAATTTTCAGTGCATTGTATCACTTACCCTCATTTTCTTTAGCACATCTTTCTTGTTGCTATAAATATCCTTCCCTGTTATAGTTCCCTTCATGCTACAGTTCTTTCACTATATCAACAGATACAGTAACTCCTTGAATAAATATGACAATTAGAACAGTGTCCTCAGCATAAGTGCTTTTGTTTAGACCCAGGTTGAAAAACTGACAGGGTTCTAATCTTTTATGATTAATGGCAATCCAGTTACAATGGTCACTTGTGAAAAGCTTAGTCTTTCCAAAACTGACTTTTTCACTGGACAGGTCACATCTGTCAATATTTCATGATAGCCTTTAAGAAGTTGTCTATCTAATAATGGCTTTAGTTTTGTTTGTGATAATTTCTACTACCAAAATAGTTGAGTTTTATTGTAGCTTCAGTACTCTAACTTGTTACTTTCAAAAGTGACTGCTGACTGCTAATACCTTGTGTCAGGGATTTCACTTTTTTAATCCAATATTATCAAATCTAGTTGTATATTTTGTTGGATAACAATGCTTTTATCATACTGCTTGTATAATGTTATAATTTTTGACAAATTATAACAGTAATACCACTATGGTCTTCAACCAATAGCCACAAATCATGAACATTTGGAAACATGACTTTCAGTATCAAGTTTGGCTCTACAAACAAATACTGTACAGTAACACACTTTTTGAAAAGCTGCACACAGTATTGTACTGTACTGTATACAGTATTCCAGAATTAAGCACATAAAATTATTTTACAGTAGACACATCACAATTAAAAACTTCTTATCTGACTGGGTATTCTTTCAATGCAGTAAAAACAAAAAGGATGTCCAAACAATCACTCGCAAGGTACTGCTTTAACATATAAAGAGTTTATTACAACTAAACATGTTTTTGTCACTCTACTAGAGTAACTTCTTCAGAAACAAGCCAACTACAATGTTGCAGTTTATTTAAAACTGGCCGCGCTAAGTTACATGTGATTGCGCTGGCCAATCAATATTCTCCATTTAGTGGGAAACAAATTCAAAGCAACAACGCAAATCTTAATAATTGTTTTAGGTTGTTCAAACTATCAGCTGAATAAACATATGTTCTAAAAAGTAAAATCACAATATCAGACTGTGTCAATGCATTATAAAAAGCTTTGTAAAACCTACAACTTTATATATATATATATATATATATATATATACAACACTATATTTCATACAAGCTTAACTGTAATTCCAAAAGTATTATTTACTTAGCAAGCTGTAAAAATTGTTCGGCGTTTTACATAGGTAAAACGAACCGAAAAATTCGTGAGAGAATCTATGAACATATATACGCTATTTCTAAAAATAAAAATGACAATGCTCTTGTTAAACACATTAATTTGAAAGCAGGTCATACTTTCCAATTTCAAGCGATAGACCAACTTGCACAAGACATTAGGGGAGGTCCTATTTCATTACTTTTAGAAACTCGAGAACTTGAATGGCAATTGGCATTGAATGCATTTTCCCATCCTGGTCTCAATGACAATTGCAATATAGCTTGCTTACTGAAACTGAAGAGTTGTATGAGACAAAAGATTATTTAGAGATGCTGCTAGTATATTTTAACTTCTAACACACTACTACTGAGTACCAAGTACGAGTTTTGTTTTATGGTTCTTATGTGTAATGTTGACACTAAATGGTCCGTGAGTAATTACAAATCTTTATGCACGGACACCTGTGGTTTTTAAAGTTGTAGGCTTTACAAAGCTTTTTATAATGCATTGACACAGTCTGATATTGTGATTTTACTTTTTAGAACATATGTTTATTCAGCTGATAGTTTGAATAACCTAAAACAATTATTAAGATTTGCGTTGTTGCTTTGAATTTGTTTCCCACTAAATGGAGAATATTGACTGGTCAGCGCAATCCCATGTAACTTAGCGCGGCCGGTTTTAAATAAACTGCAACATTGTAGTTGGCTTGTTTCTGAAGAAGTCACTCTAGTAGAGTGACGAAAATGTATTTAGTTGTAATAAACTCTTTATATGTTAAAACAGTACCTTGCAAGTGGTTGTTTGGACATCCTTTTTGTTTTTACTTCATTTGTAGATTTGAGTTTCTTTTCTCGTTTATTCTTTCAATGCACTTGATGAACACTCAGTAACTGTGAAGATGCAAAAGAAATTACAGCCACACTAATGTAGTTCATCTCATTGCTCCCAAACACATAAGCTGCAAACCAGTCTTACCCCTCAACAAGTCATATTGGTGTTCAGTAACCACTTTAGCTGCTTTTGTTTCTATTTACACAGCCTGCCTACTCCATTGTATCCATTCTCAAAAAGGCACATTTTCTGACTATACTGCTGACATTTGCTAATGAAGAACATGAAAACATTATGGCCACAGTATTGTATTGCAATTGCTGCTTGCAAACACAT
The DNA here is from genome assembly GCF_019279795.1 of Protopterus annectens. Lineage (NCBI taxonomy): Eukaryota > Metazoa > Chordata > Ceratodontiformes > Protopteridae > Protopterus > Protopterus annectens. The sequence goes on along the minus strand of NC_056730.1, from coordinate 936,514,905 downwards.
ATGCTACAGACCCCTAAGAAGCCATATAAATGATCATTTTAACAGTGATTACTTTAACTGCCACACAATTACACCGATGGTGTTTGAAATAAATTACAGGTAAAGTGATATATTTCAGTTGTTTCTCAGCGATACATACAATTATAGCTTAATAATTTTTAAAGTGATAACTTTAACTGTCTTTGCTTTCAGACACATAGCTTGCCTACCACTCAAGTTCCATACCAAACAATAGCCACACTTCATAGGTACATCTCTAAAACTAGCCTCTGATGAACTTAAAAAACTAGTGGCTACAACAATTTACTTCAACTTGTTGTTGACAGACACATGATTTGTGTAGTGATCATTTCACACATATCTTCTGCCTACCTCAATGGAAAAGCAATCATAAGATCAAAGTAAGGAATCTGACTATGCCTGTTTGTGAATGTGCAGAGATAAAATAGATTCCTTAAGAAACTCAGAACAAACAAATGAACACAGGAGTATTTGTATCAACATAGGACGCTTTTATTATTGCAATATAAATATTGCAATATCATTTTTTTATTATTTCATCATTATTAACTTATTACGCCACAACAGTTGATTCTTTATAGAACAAACTTCCATATGAATCATGTACTGAGCAGAATTCCAAAACCTTCATAATTAAACCTTCAGCTGCAATTCACTTAGATCTTAACAGCACTAGGGTGCCATTAAAAAGCTTTTGCAATACATAGAGTGCGATGATTATGCTCTGATATTCAGAAAAAGACAAACCAGTTAAGCGCCAGAGTGGCATGTGATCTGACCTTCACAACTGTTAAGCACTCCCTGCTTAAGTTGTTAAGGTCGGGTCTACCATTTTGCAGTAAAATCTAACTGTATTGACTAGCAAGTGACAGCATAGTGAAAAGATTTGCTTCTGCCTACTGTCCATACCCTTAATATGTCCCTACCTTTCTGTAAAAAAAAAAGAGAAAATTGCTAGAATAACTGACTGTATAATGCAAAGGATACAAACTCTGAAACTGAAATGCATGTCATTATTTAACATTATTTAGTGACTTCAGTCCTTGGGGGTTTGTCTGAAAATCATAGATTTTTTGAGGAACAGACCAAATATATGAAGCAATAATCTAGATATTCTGTGAAAATCTAGGCAGTAGAGAGGCATTAAAGGTGAGTATAAACATGACAGTGTTAAAATGCCTCTCTGACAGTGTCTACTAAGTGTTGTATGGCTTTGAAAGCCAGCAAAACACTTAGTGATTTTTTTCCCTATAACTAATAGTACGTGGAGCAAATAAAGCTCCATGCACTATAGAGAATTATGACTCATGATCATAACCCTGTATTATGTGTTCTTGACATGGATGCCAAGATTTACCTCTCGAGCTTCACTGCTAATGTGAATTTCTTGGCATCCATGTCTTGAACACAATAAGCTGGTTATGATCAGCGAGCTTTGATTTGATTTTTAAGGTCTCATTTTTAAGATAATGGGCAGGATTCACGAAGGCTTGCACGGAGTCTAAGAGTAGTGGAAGACTCCATGCAGCCCTCGCGATCCAGGAACAGCCCTAAATTCCATGTAAAAGACCAGCTAAAACGTCTCTTACACGGAGTGGGCGTGGATATGCTAATCACCTCACTTGCAGCCAAAAGGCATGCAAATGAGGTAGATTAGCGATCCAGGAAGCCCAAAGCAGCCCGTGTAAGAGCCGTTTTAGCTGCAGAAATGTACTCAGTTGACAACTGAGTACGTTTCTGCAAAAAACACAATGGAGCCATGTCAGCTCCAAATAAAGGGTGCATATGTGTCAGGCAGCATGCCAATGGCCAAATATGTGGCCATTGGTAAGGTACCCCGATGCAAATATGAGAAATAAATATATTTTTTTTCGGCGATCGCCGATGTTTAAATGCAGCGCAGCCCCACGCAAATGGGCTGCGCTATATAAAACATAAAAATGAAGGTTATAAACCCACAAATGTGGGTTTTATGCAATACATGGATTTACAATGCAGGGACCAGCAGACCAAAAACAACATGGCCACCGTTTAGTGGTTGCTAAGGGGGGAAGCTGAGTCTAAGACATGTAACTAAGCATTAGTAGGCAATCTGATGTAAATGAGTGTTAGGATACTGAATTCCACTGTCACATAGCAAATGAGCACATTCTGAGTAGTGTAAGAGATACATAAGGGGGAGGAATAGAGTAGGAGATAGGTGACATCACAGGGGGAATGGCAGAAAGAAATGCAGTTCATTGGAGGTCAGTGTTACATGACAGATGTCAGACACATATCATGGAAAGAGGAGTGCCACAAGATAAGCATGGGAAAGTCAAGAAATGGAAGGTGTACACTGTTGCTTACATCAAAGTTTCTTGCTGGGCATGCATGCGCACGTGTGCACGCCATGAGGCACGAGTAGGGCAGTGTGCGCGCGTGTAAGGCAGACTGAGCATGTGGGAGCCTGTTGGCAGACTTGTAAGACTGTTTGTGCTGGTGTGCACACGTTTTAACCCGAATAAGCAGATTCTAAACCATGTAAGCATGTGTGCGTGCGTGTAAGCCACTGTGAGCGTGTTTCTGCTGGTATGCGCGTTGCTCCCCCCTGAGGAAACAGAAAGGAAAAAGGAAGCAACAGAATTAGTAGGAAGCTAGCAGGGAATACTGCTGGAGCTAGCAGGTGAAAACAATTAGAAGCAGGCAATTACACAGGCAGAATAGTAGCTCAGCCAAGCACTTAAAACTCTGCAAACAGCAGTGCAGGATGTTTCTCTCAAGAGACACTGCAAGACAGGAGTAAGCTATTAGAAGTGAAAACTGAAAAGCTGAACTCAGAGCAGAAATGCTAGGGGCTGCCATAGCTGTCATAAGGAGACATAGGCTACTTGCTGAGGGTGGTGACAATGCAAATGGTGCCAGACAACCCACAGTGAGGAGACGGAGAAGAGTGTACAGGCCCAGGGTCACCTACCACTGGTTACATGAGCTGGAGATAGTAGAGCGCTATAGAGTGGACAGAGACCTCCTGCAGCAAATTGTCGAGCTGTGCAGGCCACGCCTCACACAGAGAACCAACAGAGGGGAACCCATCCCAGTGGAAACCAAGGTATGTGTTCGCCTAAGAATACTAGCAACAGGTACCTTCCGGAGACCAACTGGTGATATGATGGGGATATCACAGGCATCAGCCTCCAGGGTACTACACCAGTTCCTGGATGCCATGCCAGCACATGTCGGTGATCATGTATATTTCCCCAATGCCCGTGAGGTATTGGCCAGCAATATGCGTCTCTTCCAGCAAATAGCGGAATACCCTGAGGTAGTGGGTACAATAGACTGCACGCACATACGCATCAAAGCACCAGCCGGTGAGCAGGGTAGGGCCTACATTAACCACAAGGGCTTCCCCTCCATCAACTGCCAGGTCATGTGTGATGCCCAGGGCATAATAATGAATGTGTGTGCTGGGTGCCCTGGGAGCTACCATGATTCCCATATCTGGCATTTGACGCAGCTGTACCAGACATTTGCCAATGGGGACATCCCACATGGACATCTAGTGGGGGATGCAGGTTATGCACTGGAGCCGTGGCTGATGACACCCATCAGAAACGCACACACACCTGAACAGGAACGCCATAATGAGGCACATGCACAAACACGTAATGTAATAGAGCGTGTGTTTGGGCTGATCAAGTTACGGTTCCGGTGTCTGGACACATCTGGTGGAGCCTTGCAGTACTCACCAACTACATGTACCCAAATTGTCATGGTATGTGCTATGCTACATAATATGATCTTGCGAAAACAGCTGCAGCAGGACCAGCATAGGGCCGGGCCAAACAGCCCCCCACCATTGCCAAGGCCATCACAGGCAGAGCGTGACTTGGAGGAGGAACAACCTGAGCCTGCCCCAGTAGGCAGAAGGAGGCGTGCCCAGTATGCCCTGGCCTTGGCAAAGAGGCAACGCATAGCACATACACTGGCTCAGTAGGAACCCTGGGAATGATACCTCTCTGACTCACTCATATAATAACAGGGATGCCTAAAATGACATAACCTGCTCTCAAACATGTACAGGGAGTGTAGTATGTGCATCCGACAGAGGCAGCCCTGCAGCACCACCTGAGGCATGAATGCCATGTGTTAAGCAATGTAACACCATGTAGTATATGCACACTTGATGACCCTGACTAACATCCTACCCTCACCAAGCATGATGCCACAATATGACGATGAGATGATCAATTGCAATAATTGGCTAAAGTATTGCAGTTAGTCAAAGGGGATCCAATGTGTGCCAGCCTGGGATGACATGCTGAGCATGACATGATGCTCCACCTGCTAGGGTTGGTGTGCACCTATCAGTCCAGGCCTTATGGATACTGGCAAAGGCTGCTGTTACCCACAGCATGCCCTGAATAGGTAAGGCTCAAAACACAAATCCAACTCCATAGGTATCACAAGGGATAAGAACCTAGATGTAATGCTACCCAATGCCAGAAGTCTAAACAGCAAGATGCATGCAGCCTAAATTCCCCCAGTATGGAGAATGTTGATATCTGTCCTGTAATAGAAAATTGGGTCAAGGCTCACAACAGCACCCTAACACTACCAGGCTACACCTCATACTGTGCTGTACAGCCTCAAAACATGGAACAAGCTACAAAAGGAGGGTGACTAGCAATAATTGTCAAGGATAACCACACCCCCATGTTGGTACCACAACAAGAAGCAGCATGGACTAGCCATGGTCAAGTAACAGTGGCTAAAACTGCCTCCCAGTTTATAGCCTGCTACAGACTACCATCCTAACACCAGGAACTGCACCTGGCCTATGTTGGAATACATGAATATATCAAGCCCTCCAAACCACATTATATTGTGTGACTGAAAATACCCAGACATAGACTGGGAGCATTATACTAGCTCCAACACTGTAGGACAAAAGTTCCTAGAATCCATAAACCAAAATGCCCAGGAACAACATACCACTCCCACAAGAGGGGTAAGCATACTGGATGTGATAATCAGCAACATGGGTACTGGATTGCAAGATGAGAAGTGTATCCCTCACTGGTAAGTCCAGACCATAGAGTAATCACACTGGATATACACATCCTGACCACAGTCCCTGGCCAGAAAACTACAGTGAAAAACATGTGTAAAGCAAAAGTTGCACTCCTCCAAACTGATGTGGAATCCATTAAAGGCCCTGTGCAGGTGAAAAATATGGGCCACACCTCAGAACCTGTTATACAGGCATTCCATGAACACTGCCAGGAATGCTTGGATTATGCAATCCCAAATAAAACCAAGACACAATGCCATACATGCAGGCATCTGGCATGGTGGACTCCAGCCATTACCAAACCATGCAAGAGAATGAGGAAGCTACTACATGATAGAGCAAACATGGGAAGTAATCACTGATCAGTAGTATGGCAATAAAATATGTCCACACATACAATCCACTAAGGCCAGCTACAAGTTGAATCTGTGAATCTTGAGGCAATGTTACACCTGCCCCAAGTACACAGACAACCCTGAACTCCCCCCAAGAAATACAAATATATGTGAGAGATGCAACCATTTATCCAAACCGGAGGCTGAGCTCCCTCAACTCAGTACTGTCAAAACTAGTCAGGAGGAGAAGGTAACCACACACACCACAAACCCAGTCCCACATAGACCTATCACAACTGCAAACCAAAGACATAAACGCAGAAAAACATTCCCGGAGGCCCTAATTACAAACACACCACACCAACAGAGGCCTCCAAAGCAGACACCCAAGCAACCACAACCTCCAAACATAGCACATGCAACACATAGTACACAAAGCTGGTGTGCCAAACAGTCACAGGCCAGAAGCAGAAACAACATGCCTGATACAGTTGTAATAGGTGACTCCATAGTCAGACACACTGCTGTCCCGCTCACCAGACTGAACAAGGGAAAGGGTACAGTAAGCTGCCTGTAGGCTGCTACAATATACCACATAACACAAGTACGCAGGTCACCCCAAAGCAAGTAGAAATATGATGCAGTCATTGTCCATGCTGGCGTGAATGACCTGAGATGTACCTCCCCGGACTACATGAAAAGAGACATAGATGAGCTCTCCGATTATGTAGTCCAGGCCGGTATGACACTGACCGTTTGCAGCATCCTACCCTCACCAAGAATGATGCCACAGTACAAACACATAATGATCAGCTTTAACAAGTGGCACAATTACTGGTGTCATTCCAAGGGGATCCAATGTCTATCTGCTTGGGATGTCATGCTTGACAAGCCACGCTGCTGTTCCAGGGATGGCTTGCACCTGTTACCCCTGGGTGTCTGGATATTGGATAAGGCTTTTGCCACCTCCATAGAGCCTTTCGTAGGCAAGGCTAAAAAGACTAACCCACCACCCTAGAAAACATAAGTGGAAAGAAACATAAGGGTAATGCTGACCAATGCCAAACGTGTAAACCTCAATATGCATGCTCCCGAGGCCCTCCCCAGTATGGAGAACATTGATGTCCGTGCAGTGACAGAAACCTGCAGCAAGCCTCCTGACAGCACACCAGCACTACCAGGTTATACCTCATATCATGCGTTATGGCCCCAAAACCTGGACCAAAACATAAAAGGAGGGGGAGTATCCATATTCAGCACAGACACCCATATGTCCAGGTAACTGACAATGCACGAAGCATCGGAGACCACCCATGTGCAACTAACCATAGGCAAAACTGCTTTACAGTCTGTAGCATGCTACAGACCACACTCTCACACACAGGAACCCCACCCAGCCATCCTGAAGACACTGGACAGTATGAATGTCCCACCAAATACCTAACAAGGTACTCACAAATTACCACATAGGTGGTAAACCATTATGTATGGAAGGAGTAATCAGGGACCTAGGGACACAAGTGGACAGTAACCTGTTATGTGACACTCACATTGCCAACGTGGCTAGGAAGACTGTCTATATTGGACCCCGTATCATGAAAGGATTCACATCTACGTCAACAGAGGTCATTGTGCCCCTATACTGTTCTCTTATCAGACCCATAATCTAGTACAATGCCTCATTTGGGATGTAGCTTACCTGACACCTGCAGCAGTTAGAAAGACCTCAAAGGTGCCTCACCAAGAGGATAAAGGATATGTCATATGCTGCCTGGCTGTAGACACCCCAGCTGAATGCAGTCACATACTGCCTACACAGAGGCGTTGTATGCCTGTTGTACAAGGCCATGTCTAACACAGGAGTAATGGACATGCTCCACCCCAGAAAACCCAAAGCCATCGGAGCTGTGAGAGTGAGAGATGTCAGCCTCAACACATAATGAAATAGGATGTGCTGGAGGGACAGATACATAACCCAGAGGCCCCCTACACCCTGGAACAGAATCCCACTCCATGTTAGGCAGAGCCCCTCACTGACACTCTTCAACAGGAATCTTGCCAAGTGGATGGATGATCGTAGATGTACACTGAGGGTCTTCACTGTGTCACGTCCAGACAGAGGCACAGTAAAGTAAATCATAAATGGCCATAATATTCACATAGCAAGGGGTGGCGAAAGCCACACACACTCTGGCTAGGCTTATAAATGCCCTAGGGTGGATAGCCTAGTATGAACCTATGAACCTATGAAGATACAGATTGTACAGGACACTAATGATAATCACAAGGCTTTCTTAACTGATGGTAGGAACCTTGTTGAGAATTCACAGATATGCTCTGAATCACTCAAATATTACAAACAACATACCAAACACACACACATATTGCCAACATCCAACCTGACAGGTGCAGTGCAACCCCCCCCCCCCCAAAGAATGCAAAATATCTATCCCAGCAGACTGCTGGCCCCCTGACATTGCAGATGCTGAGGTAACAGCCAGCATCTACAAAGCAAAACACACAGCAGCAATGGTATGAGATGGTGTCCTGGGCTGAGTCCAACATGGACTCCAAGAAGAATGGAATGCCAAATCACACTATTGCTCAATGTCAGCCTTACCACAGGATATGTACCCAAAGAGCAGTGTACAACAACAGTGGTCCTTCTCAACAAAGGTGTTGCCTGAATGGATACTGCAAACTACCACCCCAGAATCCTGACAAGCTTGGTCTGCACAGCTATGGAAAGGATCAGCATGTACCGCAGACATAAAGATATTGGGGACCTACTGACACCAGACCCTACCCAGTGTGGCTTTCTTAAGTGCAGATCCTGCCCCTTAAACATGTTTGACTCATTTGAAACAGTCATTAAGGTCATTGATGAGGGCAATGTGGTCCACACAGCGTAGCTGGACCTTGCAAAGGCTTCCATACAATACCCACGTGTTCATTATAGATAAGCTCACCAGCTTAAATATAAACCCCTATGTCAGTAGAGGGGTTGCAAACCAGACCAAGGACAGAACTGACATGGTCAGACATGCTGCAGCCATGTCAGACTACAAACCAGATATAACTGGCATCCCACAAGGCTTGGTCCTGGGACCTCCCTCATTTGGTATATATGTCCCATAGGTACAGGCCAACATGGAAGGACTGTGTATGAACATGTTTGCAGAGGACTACAAACTGGCCACCATATCTGACCCTCCAGCTGACACAAGCATCCCACAAAAGGGCCACATAGAAACAGACAACTGGTGCCATAGCCATGCTAGTAAGCTAATTGCAGAAAAGTGTATAGTCAACCCCTGTGGATATACAGTAAGTGCCCACCAATTACCACATAGGTGTTAACCCATTAAGTACTTAACATGTAATGAGAGACCTGGGGACACAAGTTGATAGAGATCCTGCATTGGACAAGCATGTGGCTGTAGTGGTTACAGAAACATACCATATACCCACCTAATCATGAAGGTTGTCAGATCTAGATAAGGGGAGGTCATTGTGGCTCTGCAGTCATCCTTCATCAGCGTTACAATTGACTACAATAGCCCCTGTGGGATGTACCTCAGCAGACACCTCCATCAACTGTAAAGTCCCCAAAAGTACCTCACCAGGAGTATCAAAAAGCTTGAACAGATGCCATGTGTTGCCTGATTAAACAAACTGCAGCTCCACACACTGCCATACTGCCCAACCAGAGGCAAGCTGTGCCTGATGTATAAAGCCATATCCAAGCTGGAATCAATGAACATGCTGCACCTTGTACAATCTGAATGGCAGTGAGCTATGCACATGAGAGACCTGAACCCCAGCATTGACATACATAGGACAAGCTGTACTGAATGATCCATAACACAGAAGCCACCCCCACTCTTGAGTAAACTCCCAGTACAGGTTAGCCAGAGAGTCACTCATTGACTCTCCTCAAGAGGAATCTTGATGAGTGGATGGGAGATGGTAGGTTTACCCTGGGTATCACTGTTATGTCACGGGTAGACGGAGGCACAGTATACTAACCATGACATATGTCATGGCAAACTCCACTTACAATGTTTGTCGAAGGACAAACACTCTCCAACTAGCATTAGAAATGGCCTAGGGCAAATCGCTAGTTTTTGCCAATGTACACCTATGTTGTGGAATACACTACCAATGTTTGACAAGCCTGGTTTAAGTAGTTCATATCTGAACATAATGCAACATGGTCAGATGTGCACAACTGGCCCCTAACCAGGCTGTTGTGCTCACTATGAAAATGTAAAGCAGTGATAGGACTAAAGCCCAGGATACTGTCCACCACAGTGAAAGTACTGAACCAGTACACTATACGGTACTACAGTGTTAGGTCAGTATGAAAGGATGTTGACAACTGTATGCAAAGTATCCCATGCAAACCCTGCAGGCACAGTATAATCCCTGTTGTGTTCAGACACAAAGCAGTTGGACAGTAACTACACAACATGACACACAACACACAACCATAAACATGAGATATTGTTGAAGTTCACACTCATCCACAAATGTGGTGGGCTGCAGAGTTCAACATATGGAAAGCTCACACTGGGCATGCTCGCACACTTTGATAAATGAGACATATGTCAGACAACATGCCATGGAAAGCCTGAACTGGGCATGCTCACACACTTGGGCCAAATCTCAGTTTAGCAGTTGGCCACACATATCCAGTATTTGTACGTGTTATTCCAGGAACCAACCACATTACAGCAATCTGCCCAGTGCACACAGTTAAATGACTACAGAGACATACGTGATATAGTGGATCCCTCTCATATTCAAACATCTTCCACAGATACACAAGTTGTTCATAGAAACAGGGAATGCTATGGCAATAAAGACCTGCAAACAGTCTATCAGCAACAAATATTGTGCATCTGACAATTAAACATATGGGTGTAGAGGTCAACACTAGGCTGTTTGCCCTAGGGAATGACAGCTTAGCCAGAGTGTGCTTGGCGTCTGCCTCCCCAGTACAGTAGGCTACTGTGCCACTGTAAAGTAGGTCACATAAGGCACCGTGTGAGGCTAGTGTGCTGTGCCTCTGTCAAGCAGGGACACAGTGGAGATCCCAGGGGTTGAATTTGCTAAGCCACATCCATGTTGTTGGTGTGTGCTGGAAGAGGGTTGGTGAGGACCTCTAACAGTAAGTGGGCATCAATAACAGACTGAGGGGAGCCTTATCTGCATTGTCTGGACAATTTCACTGTCAACACTTTGTCATGATGATTATGAGGGATTGAAGTGTCGTGCCAGTACTGTTCAGAGATGTCCTCCCTCTGTGGGCTACTGCTCTGCAATGTATTAGCTCACTCTGTCTGTTGGACAGCTCATATATGGCTGGTGTACACCTGACAGGTGTCCTGTTGTGGAGCAGTCATGGGTATATTTGGGATAGCATGATCAATGCAAACCTTCCACATGCTCATAGAATGCAATTGTCAAGGATTATGCAGAGTGGCCTGTATACTCCCCCAGCATGGGTCCTTTGAAGTCTTCCACCCCAGTCTTCACAAGTGTAAAGTCTGCTTTTGATAAATACACTTTGTTTGCAGTGACAACCTTGCCTGGGGGTGGGGGTGGGATATGGATGTCCAGGGAAAGGTGGGTATGGTCAGATATCAACAATGGTGGTCTACCTCTGGTGTGGAACAGTGAGTACCCATGTTGCAGATGGTCAGGTGCAATATGTATTCCCCCTTGTGGCTGTGGTGAGTGGTTCTGCCATAGCACATGGACTCACAAATTGTAGTGGCTGTAGGGTAATGTTGTAGAGTCCTGAGTAGTTCCCACACACAATATACCTGTATCTGACGTTAACAACTGGAATGGTGTATGTGAACACCTGCATATCTTGGCACTGTTCCCAGGGAAGCAAAGTGTGTGTCCTGGATGTGGGAGGGGTGGTCCGAACTGGTTGTGTTGTGTGTTACAGGTCCTGTGGTCATGAAGCATGGTATAGAACATAACCTGCCAGTGTGATGTGCATATCTGACCCTGAAGTAGGTGGCTGCAAATGCATATATATGCTATCCCCCACCTGACAGGTAGTACTAGATGTACATACCTGCGTCTCCCTCAAGTGTCATAATATCGTTAGGTAGGGGTTTGAATCCTGCAAATGCTCAGTGTGTGTGTGTGGGTGAGCGGGGTTGGTGTGTGTGCAAGTCTGTGTGAGGGAAATGTCCTTTTTGGCAACTGGGAAAACACACTACAGGATGCACACTCCCCTTTCTAAACACTGATGATGTCAGCACCCTATAAGTACAGCAGGAGAAGGGAAACCTCCCAGTAATGCAAATAGCATGCTCTGCTAATGCGTCCGTCTCGAGTGTCATAACATAGTTAGGTAGGGGTTTGAATCCTGCAAATGCTCAGTGTGTGTGGAGGGGGGTTAGTGTGTGTGCAATTCTGTATGAAAGAAATTTCCCTTTTGGCAATTAGGAGAACACACTACAGGATGCACATTCCTCTTTCTAAACACTGATGATGTCAGCACCCTATAAGTACAGCAGGAGAAGGAAACCTCCCAGTAATGCGAATAGTGCGCTCTGCTAATGCGTCCATCTCGAGTGTCATAACATAGTTAAGTAGGGGTTTGAATCCTACAAATGCTCAGTGTGTATGGAGGGGGGTTAGTGTGTGTGCAATTCTGTATGAAAGAAATGTCCCTTTTGGCAACTAGGAGAACACACTACAGGATGCACATTCCTCTTTCTAAACACTGATGATGTCAGCACCCTATAAGTACAGCAGGAGAAGGGAAACCTCCCAGTAATGCGAATAGCGCGCTCTGCTAATGCGTCCGTCTTGTGTTCCATAACATAGTTAGGTAGGGGTTTGAATCCTGCAAGTGTGTGTGTTTGGGTGAGGGGGGTTAGTGTGTGTGCAATTCTGTGTGAGGGAAATGTCCCTTTTGGCAACTAGGAGAACACACTACAGGATGCACATTCCCCTTTCTAAACACTGATGATGTCAGCACCCTATAAGTACAGCAGGAGAAGGGAAACCTCCCAGTAATGCGAATAGCGCGCTCTGCTAATGCGTCTTGTGTTTCATAACATAGTTAGATAGGGGTTTGAATCCTGCAAATGGCAAGTGTGTGTGTGTGTGTGGGGGTGGAAGTAGGGTGTGTGCAATTACATGTGTGAGAGAACTGACCCTTTTGCCAACCAGTACAACACACCAGCTGCTGCATATTCCAATCTCTACACAGAGATGATGTCAGCACCCTACAAGTACAGCGGAAGAGGGCAAATCTCCCAGTAATGCAAATAGCACGCTCTGCTACTGCGTCTCTCACTACTGTCATAGCACAGTTAGTTATGGCTTTGAATTCCACACATGCCACGTGTGTTTTGTCACACAGAATGCCCATGTGTGTGGGTTGTTGTTCACAATAATGCATGACATCGATTAAACCAGTAATGGCAATGGACACAGATGATGTATGTGTGTGCCAAATACACATATGTACCTGTGACCTTCAATAGTTCCCATGTCTGATGCCTGCCACATGTGAATACATGGTATTTGCACTGGATAACATTATGACTGTGGTCTTCTGTGCGGGTGCTGCATGTGGTATGTGTATATACAGTGTGAGATGTATATGGTATCATCCTAGCAGCGAGGGATACACATCTGGTCTGGGGCATATAGTCTACATGTTGTTGGTGAACAGGTGCTGCATGTTTTCACCTGTTGTGGGAGTGGTAACAAGTTGTTCCATAGCAATGCAGTGACTACATGCTAGGAACCTTTCAGCTAGGGTGTTGTAGCTACAGTAATTCATCAGCATTCAGTAATACGTCAGCATTCCTGGTGAGGGTATGATGCCAACCAAGGTCAGGGTCATACCAGCCTGTGCCACATGCTCAGAGAGCCCTTCCATGTTCCCTATCATGTAGTCCAGGGAGGTACATCACAGGTCAGCCATAGTGGCATGGACAATGACTGAGTCATATGTGTCCATGCCTCTGACTGACCTGTATGCTTGTGTTATGTGGTGGACCATAGTGCCCCACGGGCATATCACTGTGACCTTCACCTTGTCCAGCCTGGTGAGCGGGACCTCACTGTACCGGACAATAAAGGTACCTAACACAACTGTAGCAGGTGTGTTGTCTAGCCATACAGGCTGTGACTGTTTGGCACACAGGATTTGTGTGCTATGTGTTGCACGTGCTGTGTTCTGGCTTAACGTATGCCTGTGTGCCAGCTGCAGAGGTGTCTGCTGCTCAGGCAGGATGCTATTCTGAGGCTCCACGAATGGCCCAGTGTGTTCACGTGTTTGGATTGCTGTCAGTGTAGGTCTACATCAGACTGGTATTGTAGTCACTGTAGTATTTCATGCCACCTGACAGGTTATGCCAGTACTGGGTTCAGAGTGCTTAGTCCCCAGTTTGGCTATGTGGTTGCATCTCATACATGTGTTGTACGTCCATGTGTAGGGACGATGGTTGACTGTGTACATGTGGCAGCTGTGACATTGCCACATGACCCACATATTCCACAACTGTACCATAGAGGTGACTGACAAGTGACCTTTGCACATGCTACCATAGTATTGTGATTGCCATGGTGATTAACAGCACATAGGGCCAATGGGGAACAAGGTACATAGGTTCATAGGTTCATAGGTTCATACTAGGCTATCTGCCCTAGGGCATTTATAAGCCTAGCCAGAATGTGTTTGGCTTTCGCCACCCATTTTAAATTTATTTTGCTATGCCCTTTTTCGAGGTTAGTATACTGTGCCTCTGTCTAACAGTGACACAGAAGTGATACCCAGGGTAAACCTACGATCTCCCATCCACTCATCAAGATTCCTCTTGAAGAGAGTCAATGAGGGACTCTGCCTAACCTGGACTGGGATTTTATTCCAGAGTGAAGGGAGCCTCTGGGTTATGAATCTGTCCCTCCAGCATGTCCTATTTATTTCAGTGCTGAGGTTCAAGTCTCTCGGAGCGTAGCTCGATGGGATTTGGATTTTCTGAGGTGCAGCATGTCCATTAATTCGGGTTGGACATGGCTTTATACGTCAGGCACAGATCGCCTCTGAACAGGCGGTATGCCACTGAGTAGAGCTGGAGTTTCTTTAACCGGGCAGCATATGGCATCTGTTTGAGCCCTTTGATCCTCTTGGTGAGGTACTTTTGGGGTCTTTCCAGTTGCTGCAGGTGTCTGGTAAGGTACATCCCAAAGGGCATTGTACTCAATTATGGGCCTGATGAGGGATGAGTAAAGAGGCACGATGACCTCCCTGATCTAGATGTGAATCCCTTCATGATTAGGTGGGCTATATAAAATGTTTTTCTAACCACTTTGGCCACGTGGTTGTCAAATGAGAGATTGCTATCAACTTGGGTCCCCAGGTCCCTAATTACTTCTTCTGGACTTAATGGATTACCACCTATGTGGTAATTTGTGGGCACTTTGTTTTTGCCAAAGGGATGACTATACACTTTTTGGCATTTAGCTTGAGGCCATGGCTCTGGCACCAGTTGTCTGTTTCTATGAGGCCCTTTTGGAGGATGCTTGTGTCGGCTGGAGAGTCGATTATGGCGCCCAGTTTGCAGTCATCTGCGAACTTGGTCAGCCACAGTCCTTCCATGTTGGCCTGTACCTCCGAGAAATATATACCGAACAAGAGAGGTCCCAGGACTGAGCCTTGTGGGACACCACTTGTAACTGGTTTGGAGTCTGACATGGCTCCAGCAATTCTAACCATGTGGGTTCTGTCCTTGAGCCAGTTTGCAATCCATCTAGTGACATAGGGGTTTATATTTAAGCTGGTGAGCTTATCTATAATGCCAGTGGGGTATTGTATCGAAGGCTTTGCGAGGTCCAGGTAGGCTGTGTGGACCACCTTCCCTCGTCAATGGCCTTGGTGACTGTTTCAAAGAAATCAACCAGGTTTAAGAGGCAGGATCTGCCCTTAACAAAGCCGAACTGGGTAGGATCCAGTGTCTGTAGGTCCCCAATATCTTTATTTATGAGGTCCATGATGATCCTTTCCATAGCTTTGCAGACCAAGCTAGTCAGGCTTATGGGGCGATAGTTTCCAGGATCCGTTGAGGCACCACCTTTATGGAGAGGGACCACTGTTGCTGTATGCCACTCTTTGGGCACATATCCTGTAGTAAGGCTGAGATTGAACAGTAGTTTTATGTTTGGGTTTAGCTCTTCTTGGAGTTCATGTAGGACACAGCCTGGGACACCGTCTGGTCCCATTGATGCTGTGTTTTTTGCTTTGGAGAGGCCGGTTCTTACTTGAGCATCTGAGATGTCAGGGGCACCACTCTGCTGGGATAGATTTTTGCCCTTTTGGTGGGGGGGGGAGAAGTTGCGCTGAACCTGTCAGCTAGGATGTTGGCAATGTCTGTGGGTTCGGTGTATTTTTTGTCATTTTGGACTAATTCTGAGCATATCTGGGAATTACCACCCAGGTTCCTAACATAACTAAAGAAAGCCTTGTGATTATCCTTAGTGTCCTGTGCAATTTTTCTCTCGAAGCTGGCCTTAGACAATTTTATGAGTGCCCGTAGTTTTTTGCTAATACTGATCAGTGATGCCTTCCCTTTTTGGGATTTTGCTCTATCATTTAGTAGCTTCCTCCTTCTATTGTATAGTTTGTTTATGGCTGGGGTCCACCAGACAGGACGTCTGCCTTTGGAGGATTGGGTCTTGGTTTTATTTGGGATCGCATGATCCATGCATTCCTGAAGGTGTTCATAGAATGCGTTTATAAAGGATTCTGCGGTCTGGGCGTATTTTCCACAGGCCGGGGCTTTGAAGGATTCCACCTCGGTTTTGAGGAGTGTGAAATTTGCTTTAGAGAAGTTTTTCACTGTGGTTTTCTGGGCAGGGGTGGGGTCGGGATGTGAATATCCAGTGAGATTAGTTTATGGTCTGATCTTACCAGTGAGGGATACACTTCTGGTCTGGAGCATAGAGTCCCCATGTTGGTGATGATCAGGTCCAGTATGTTTTCCCCTCTTGTGGGAGTGGTAACAAGTTGTTCCATAGCATTTGAGTTTATAAATTCTAGGAACCTTTGGGCTAGGGTGTTGGAGCTAGAGTAATGCTCCCAGTCTATGTTTGGGTAGTTGAAGTCGCCCAATATAATGGTGTTTGGAGAGACCTTCATATTTTCCAGTGTTCTCAGGAAGGCCAAGTGGGGTTCCTGGGTTTGGGAGGGTGGTCTGTAGCAGGCTATAAACTGGAAGGCAGTTTTACCCACTGTTAGTTGCACATGGATAGTCTCTGATGCTTCGTGCTTTGCCACCAACCTGGAGGTGTGGGTATCTTTGATGAATATCGATACTCCCCTCCTTTTGTGGTTCGGTCCAAGTTTTGGGGCCGAAAAGCATGGTATGAGGTATAACCTGGTAGTGCTGGGGTGCTCTCGGGAGCCCTGAACCAGGTTTCTGTTACTGCACAGATATCGATGTTCTCCATGCTAAGGAGAGTTTTGAGTGCATGCATCTTGAGGTTTAGACTTCTGGCGTTGAGTAGCATTACTCTTAGTTTCTTATCCCTTGTGATACCTATGGAGGTGGGTTTGTCTTTTGAGCCTTGCCTAAAAAAGGCACTATGGGGGTAGCAAGAGCCTTTGCCAATATCCGAAAGCCCAGGGGTGACAGGTGCAAGCCGTCCCTAGCGAAGCAGGTGGTTCAACAGAAGGTGAGTATGTGAGGGTGTAGTGCCTGTGATTAGTTAGCACTGGCATATATGACTGCTCACGTGGACAAATGCCAGGTAAGTCATATGCAATGTGTCACAGGCAACGTACATGTGAACAGGACAAACAGTGACGTTCTGTCAAGTGAGACATGGACATACATATAGTAAGCTATGCAGATGTCACTAGGAGTCCACAGAAGCTCTGTAACTCTGCATTGCAGGTGGGATCAGTGTTCCAGGGTAACTGCAAGCAAACATGCATGCAAACAAAGCTACAGTAAGCAGGGCTGCATGTAGTCCATTGTACAACAAACAAGCTGTACCACTTCCAGTAGGTAACAGTGCAAATATGCAGGCACTATACACATGTACATGGAAATACACAGGTCAGATGGCTAGGGTCCAGTCTCAGCGCACACAAGTGTACAGACCATGTACCATCAGGATGTACAATAACTGGATGGAAACCCAGGTGCTCATACCTGCAGTAATACACATGTCAAATAACAGACACTGAGCCTTCACTCAGTGGTTCCATACTTAGTAGGATGTATGCTACCTGGCCTGCCACCACAGTATCCCTGACATTTATGGGGACTCTCCCTCCTGTGACAGTTAGTTTTGTGTGTTGGGGCTGTCTAGCATGGTATGAGATGTGAGCTTGCAGTGCTAGGGTGCTCCTGTGTGTCCTGTACCAGTCGTGTAGTACTGCACACATATCAACATCCTCAAACATCCGCATTGCAGAGTCCAGTGTGGGCAACATGCCACTTGCAGTTTACATGTCCATCATTGCGTATCAATACTTTCATTACCTTATCCCTGTGCTACCTATGTATGTAGCCTTCTGTTGACATCCTTACCACCAGTATGCCAACATGTGCAGATGATACACTATGGTACTTACCATGGGTGTAGACAACAGTACAAGACAATCATACCCTTACTGCATCAGGCATGCTGGGATATACCCACAATTATATCAGCACACAGTACTGTTAACAACATGATACTATTACTACACATCTATGTAGTCACCCTGTGCATCAGCAACATGTTAACCTGTACCTGCACTGATGTTACAGATTGCAGGAGGTGGCACAGTTTCATCATATGCACAGGGTGTGAACTTGGTATGCCTGAGTCTGCCACTGATACCACCAATTGACATGTATGTGTATGTGTGTTGGTGAGGGACAGCAGTACAAGGTGGGGCAATGTTGATGCAGTGTGTGCGTGGTAGCCCTAGGTGTTGTCAATTCGCATGTGTGTATGGATGCACACAGTTCCACCTCATGGCTGCCATATACTGGTGTTTGTGGACAGCCACAGACTGTACCTGCCAGGTCATACAGATCAGTGTCTCTGGCCACGGACACGGTACCTGTGCCTTGCAGGGGTGCTACGGACCATATCCGGTACCAATCCAGACTGGGTACTGTCATCAGAAGCAGGTGTTCATTGACTGGACACAGATCCCTGTCGGGCCTGTCCAGAGCCATGTGCACGTGGTCTCCTGGGGCGGTCTGATGACAGCACAGACCCAGCATTGCTGGGGCTGCTGCTGGCACTATGGGGGTGGCCGCGGCCCTGTTGTCATCCGCGACAACTGCCAGCTGCTGCTGTTGCTGGCATACGCCCACGTCGACGCCTCAACCATCCACCATCGCCCTGGCTCATGGACATGTAGTTGTGGAACCGGTCTAATATGTCCCCACAACGTCTGTCTATGACATCGGTGAAATTACGGATGGCAGCCGCAATGTCACGCATACTGTCAGTCATGGCTGTGCGACATGCTGTCAGCTCCCTCAGACCCTGTCTGGTGTACCGTTCCATACGTGACTGTGCCTGCATGACAGCCCGAAACATAGCTGAGGTTGTAAGACCTCTGTGGGCACATCTGACAGGGGCAGTACGCCCACGGATGCTCCCACGAGAACCCCTGGACATCTGTCTGTGTGGTACCATCTCAGGGCCATGCCCATGGCTGCTGTGTGGGGAAGCATGTGCCACAGATACCACATTACCCTGGTCAATGCCCACTGTATCCTGTCCATCACCTAGGGACATTGGTGACAAAGGGTGTATTGGCAGGATAACTGTGCGCATTGATGGGGTTGACAGCTGTGTACTGTCAATTGGCTGACCAATGACGGACCCTGGCATACCTTCCTGTGCCATTACACAGATGTCATCATTATCAGTACCCGTGGCACCTGATTCAGGTTCCCTGCTGCATGACACCAGAGCAGCACCAGAACCTGTGGGAGGGAAACAGGAAACACAGTTTACAATGTCTACACAATGTTACCAGTGATGCACACATGCACACATGCACAGGTGCACACATGCACATGTGCACACATGCACACATGCACACATGCACAGGTGCACACATGCACAGGTGCACACATGCACACATGCACAGGTGCACACATGCACACATGCACAGGTGCACACATGCACACATGCACACAGTTGCACACTTGCACACTACTCAGTATGTGAGATATCAACACACAGACACAGACACACCTGCATGCATACACAGAGCACTACTCAGTGAGCCTAATATTACTATTACTATCAAGACTATTAAAGGTATTGTTAATACACACTCACCAGCATGGATAGGCTGCATTGCTGTTACACCGGAGGGACCTGCAGAAGTGAGGAAATTAATGTCAGTGGGCACAACTGTGCCATTGTTACTGAGTATGATACAGGTCAGTAGTACAACAGTCGCCTTTCACAGGTCAGCTGCTGATATTGAGAATATCACACTTGCACATTAAATACTATGATGACAGCTACAAACCAAGGACACACCTCACACATGCATTAACTACCAGTGTACACAACAGTCAACTATACATATGGCATATTACCTGCACACTCGTAGTCTTGCTGCTGTGTGGCTCCAGCCTCCATCATAATGCAGGTCTGCTGCTGTTGTTGTTGTTGGCGGGCTGGAGCCACAACACTTATGAGTAGTCCCTCCAGTCTGGTGAGTCGGGGATGTGTAGCCACCCCACCACCTTTGGCAACCTGTTGCCTGTGGATATCCGGTGCATGCTGATGGACATTTCTGATTAAATCACTGCAGTGATGTCGTACCTGCTCATATGTCCTATTATGCGTGCCTATGTCATTTACCCGACGGACCAGGTCTTGCCACAGTGCAGCCCTCTCCTGCTGATTCTGGCTGGTGCGGGAAAAGAGTATTGCATAATCCCGCACCAGGCTCTGGTGTATCTCCTCATCCTCAGCTGCAGAGTACGCTGGATTGTGCTGGTGAGCCATGGTCCTGTAAAAGGAAATAACATGATATCAGCAAAATATGTCAGCAGAATTTGGCACACATACTACACATGCTACTCGACTGTTGTGATACAACATATCTCACATATATAGCATCTGTCTGTCTATTGGTGGATACACATGTAAATGGCCAGGTATCAGTGCTCAGCCAACAACTGTGCAACAGTACCTGGCACACTCCATATGACATACTACCAAACCCCAGCAGTCAGAACACTGATTCAGGTCCAAAGCACCTCCTCACTCTGGGGTTTGTATCGAGGTACTGTATGGGGTACATCATCAACTACTGTGAGCTGACCACAAACTAATTGCCCTGGATATACATATCCCACCTCCACCACCAGCACAAACGACTACAGTGAATAACATTTCAAATGCAAACTTTACACTTCGTAACACTGACATGGTATCCTTTAAGCCCACTGGGCCAGTGGAAGACACAACCCACAATGCTGACCCCTTCACAAATGATTTCTATGGACATCTCCGAGAATGCATGGATCATGCAATCCCATATAAGACCAAGACACTCTCCACAAAGGGACAGCATCCTGTCTGGTGGACCCCAGCCATAGACAGATTGTATAACAAAAGATGGAAGCTACTGCAAGACAGAGCATAATTCCATAAAGGGAAGGCATGTCTGATCAGCACTAGTAAGGAGCTATTTTCTCTCATACAAACATCCATGGGCAACTTTGAGAGGGAAATCAACAGGGACACTACAGATAACCACAAGGCCTTCTTCAGTTATGTTAGCAACCTGGTCAGAAACCCTCCAATATGCTCATAGTTAGTACACAACAACAAATAATTCACTGAACCCACAGATATTGGCAACATTGTGGCAGACAGGTTCAGTGCAGGTTTCCCCCCCTCTCCCCAAACTAAGACATACTTATCCCAGCTGACTGTAACCTCCCTGTCATCACAGATGTCCAGGTGAGAGCCGCCCTCAGAAAAGCAGAAAACACAACATGAATGGGACCTGATGGTATCCCCGGTTGCATGCTACATGAACTCCAAGAGGAGCTAAACACACATATAGAAGTGCTATGTAACACTAGCCTGACTACAGGATATGTACCTGTACACTGGCGTACAGCAGCAGTGGTTCCACTCCACGAAGGAGGCACCTCTACATACCAATACAATACAACACAATACAATACATTACAATACAATACAATACAATATGCTATTGCCCTGGGACTACAGCAGCATACTGTTCTGCTACCCTGACCATTGTGACACATGTGATGTGATGGTACCTGCTCCTGTCAAACAGTTACACAGGGTGACTCATATGGCATATTACCTATCTGACTAACATTCAGCAGGGGTATGTGTGACATGTACTCATGGGGAGTCTTGCTTCTTAATGCTGTGTGGTTTATTGCAGGGTATGTCTTATCTGTGGGTAGGAACCTGTACCTCCACCATGTGCTCTCTACTGCAGTGTCACGGACGACACACAGCAGTCATTTAGGTTGTGGATGGTGTGAGGTGTTACTATGGTTGTTGGACATCTGTCATGGGTGTGACTTAAGTATGTAAATCCAGGAGTGGTAACCTCTATGTGGGTAGTATGTGTGTACTCTGTGGTGTTGTCAGTCACTGTGCATTGGTAATGTGTTTGAGTGCATTGTCACAGTGTTGTACATGTCACTGTGTCCTTCTCCATATCTGTAGCTGTCATGTGAGGTACATACCGTGGCAGCCATTGTGTGGTGTGGAGGGTACACTGACCTACATGTCCATAGCTGACACACCATGTCTGCTGACACATACCATGTGCAGGTATTCCAGGAATAGTGTGCCACTGTGAATATCATTGGGGGACTATTGTACACATTTATGACCCTGTTCACCCCTGACACATGCAGTGGTGGGCAGCCAATCACATATCTGGTGGTTACTGGTGTAGGTGATTTGAAATGGGGTATGGTACTCCAGTTTTGACACTGGTGTTCACTCCATGCCTTTGTCACCAGGCACCTGTTGCAATACATCTGTACACATGTGCCTCACTCAGAATATATATACATCTCTCTCTCTCTCTATATATATATATATATATATATATATGTATATATATATATATATATATATATATATATATATATATATATATATATATATATATATATATATATGTCTGTATACATATACACATATATATATTGATGTACATATATTGCTATAGATATGGAGAGGGGGGTGTGACAGAGAGTGAGAGTGACAGAGGGGGTGGGACAGGGGGAGTGTGAGATCGTCATATACAGTCATACCTGTAGATAGTCAGATCTGTCTGTCTATGTATATGTATCTACATATATCTATATCTGTATGTGTGTATTACATATATATGTTTGTACATATTCTATCTATCTACATCTGTCTATGTATTCCTACATCCCTCTCTATGTATGTATACATATATGCATATATATATATATATATATATATATATATATATATATATATATATATATATACATACATACATATATTGACATACATATGTATCCATATGATAGATAGGTATATCAACATGTTTGTTTACAAAACTGTATACACACACTAACATACTGCTAAACATACATAACTGTGAAACCTACTTTGTACATTGCACTACAACCTACATTCAACCTACATTGATATGTGCACATAGATGCCCTCACATACATATGTATGTACAGCCTTCACTGATAGTTGCTGTATGTCCCCTGCCCTATGCACATCTTCATATACATATGGATACAGACCAATGACACATATGGAGGGTTCACAGTATGTAGACTTTTATAGTATTACTTTACATTACCTGTGTTTGTCACAGCTGCTTGTGTTGCCGTCTGGTTTCGTGTCCTGCTGCTCCACTTGCCAGTTGTCAGCTTTCAAGTGGTTGTTGCTGACTGGTTTTGTTTGTGTATGTTTATTTATTTATTTATTTTCTCTCTCTCTCTCTCTCTCTCTGTCTCTCCCTACCTCCACAGGGTGCAATGAAAGTATTGCATGTGTGGACTGGGAGTACAGCATGCTTTTGTAGGTATCTGCATATGTCCATGTGATGGCCTCTGCACCAATTGTTAGCCAGCATTTGCTAATTGCATGCAGCCAGTTGTGTACTGATTGCAGTTCTCACTGTGATTTCAGGACAGTGCTATAAAAAGGTATGTGAGATAGGCGTAGCCCTTTCAGATTTTAAGGGCAGGGACCATGCTGGTATGCTGTGGACACTGTTCTGTGAGTGTAAAGGTTAGTATCTCTCTCATATTTCCGGCTGTGTTGTAGATTAACATTTCTCCATTCATTTCTCCAGTTTCCTGTACTAAGTGTGTATGTACACTGACACCTAAGACTACTACTACTGTTAATGTGGGTGTGTGTGCTTTCCTGTGGGACATGTGGTGTAACTGGTGTATAGCAGTGGCTCTTGCACTTTGTTGCTATGGCTTCAATATTTGCCCTTTACATTCACTACTTGTATGCCTGCTAGGTGTCTTGACTGTAGTGTGTTGCTGTGGCTTTCCTATTTTCCATGTACATTCACACCTTGGAATGCTTGCTATATCTGCTAGGGTGTTACTGCATGCAGTGTGGTCTGGCCATGGTGTGGGCCTTGACATCTATTAGGGTATTTGAGTATGCTGCTGAGCAGGCCCCAGAGACTCTCAGGTGCATCTTTTATCTGCCTCATGGAATGGTACATATCAGTGGGGTACACCCATTAAATTGTCTGGTATTCTGCAGTTGTGACTGTGGGATAGCATGAGCATATGTATTACTACACTATTTCTGCCGTGCAAGTGGTGCATACTTTCAGTACTTCATAGTTACCATTGCATGTGTTGTAACACCTTTCTGCCTACTGTTTGTACATTTCACAGGGAGTCTGTGGGGCATCCCTGTAACTCAGTCACTGTTGCTATGTCTAGGCTCTTAACTATTCAAATATGGCAGTGTCAGACCTCTCAAGTGTACAGATATTTGCAGGTTGTCCACATTTTTGCCTCATATTTTGGTCAATATCTCATAAACAGCTTTTTCTGGCAAATCACTCTGGGCTCAAGTCAGACTATAGTGACAAACATTTAAGTTTCAGACTTCATACCCTTCCAAACATCCAACAAAATGCAGAACCTGTTACTCTCTGAACTGTCTAAGTTTGTTGTAGCATTATTTGGAATGTGTCCCTGTTTTTGGCCCTTTGCTCCACATTTTTATTACTTAGTCCGGATGTGTTCCTGTAAGAGGTTGTGGGGTATGGGCAGTGATTATCCTGCTGTGAGTATGTGTGTGGCTTGCAAGGTGCTACAGTGACATTATTACCTACTAGCTACCAACTAGCATGGCTGTTTCTGTTCACACACTACTATTCTAGAAATCCACTACATTTGACAGTAAATATACATGACATGCTTTGTGTACTACACATCCTATATTCCCTTTACATTCATTCCTACTATTACATGATATATTTATTGTAGCACAATGTTCTTATATAACAGTCATGGCTTAGTGGTAAGTCATGCAGACTACTGTTTCCAAGGTCCTGGGTTCGGGACTGACAGTGGGATTTTATTTTGCTTTTGAGCAGACTACAGGACTTGTCATTCAGAGTGACTAAGGCACTTTTAAGCAGTTGTAACCGGGTTAGCGCTGGTTTGCGCGGAGCTCCCACATGCGCACTGGCGTTCATCTTGCGCACACCCGCTTACAACCGCTTAAAAGTGCTTAATCTTGCACACACCCGCACTATTTTCTTTGAAAGAAATGAAAATGGGGAGACAGGAAAGTGGTGAAAAAGGGGTCACAAAGAGGGTAAGACAGTAGGGAAACAAGCTCGGGTTTTGCAGGAGGGATGTAGGTAAGGCCCATAGCTGCCCATTTCTTCATCAGCAACAGCTGTGCATATGTTTGTAATTTGGTGTGACATTTGAAACCTTCCACCCCTGAGAGAGGTGTGAGGACAACAATAATACTTGTTGTACAGCCAATTGTAATTGACAGTTTCCATGTCCAGCAGACATGTGTGCGAAATGGGCAGCTATGTATGGGGCGTAATTTTTTGTGGGTACAGAGTGCCCTTTTTTTTTTCAGGTGAGAGTGGTATGTCAGGTACAGGAAGTCGGTATAGCTGGGGAGGTAGGTTGGGTAGGTCAACAGACAAGACAAACAAGATGCATACAGGGCGGTGTATGACACATGTGGGGGGTTTACACAATTGACGGGGACGGATGTTTGGATATCTAGAGCCCATGAGCCCACAGATGGCAACAGTGGAACTGATATCCCCACCCATGGGCAGTTGCCACTGTGCCTTCACAGCCCAGGACGGGCTGTGCTGGGGGCTGTGTAGGCCGGGCAGCAGGCACACCCGTTAGTTGTGCCACCTGTGCCTCAAGCTGGCGTAGGGGCCCAAGAACAGCTTCCTGGATCTCCCTATGCACCACAGTCCGGACACTACGGAGGGTGAGTGGTTGTTCTCCTCCGGCCACACTTGCAGAGGGGGGACGAGCCCCATCCCCTGCAGCGCTTCCACCCACAGGTGGCACAGGGCCACCGGAGGAGGGTCCGGACTGGGCACTACTGCCAGGTGCACTCGCCAGCTGAGGTGGGAGAGGTGGGTCCGCTGGAACCCGCCTTCCCTGTCGTCCTATGTTTTGCATTATGTCATGACAGTTTGGGTTAGTAACATACAATACCATTCACAATTAGTTGTAACAGCATGCATTAGTATTCCCATTAACCAAACACCCAGATATTCAAACCATTGAACAGCAAGCATAACACATGCATATTTTGAACAGCAATACACAGTCCAACAACATGCAGGGTTGATTGATGGCAACAGGCCATCAGGTTTGGATGTATGAACAGGGCAGATGCATCAACGTACATGCAAATATGTATGAACCAACAGGACAAATGTCCAGGGGTGTTAATTGTGATTGCACATACCAATTTCACGTGGAATGGATTATATGTGGTTATAGGGTAGGGTGAAGAAAATTTAATTAACAACTTCAAATACCAATACATATGCTGTACATTTCTAATAGCTGCAGATATATACACACTACAGTTCTGCCTACAGTTTCCTATGTGATAACTACTTCAAGTTGGTGATAGGAATGTTACTGCTACATCAATATACATTTTCATTTTTATTCATACACATTCATATCTGGCTCTGTTCAGCTACATCATCCTGCTACATTTGCTTTATATAGCTATAGACAACTGTGGATGTTTGGTATTTCAGACAACCATACTATCTGCATATTGCAGACTGAGAGCAACATATCCAGATTTTGGGATACACATTCCAGCTGCAGTGACATTTTCAACACATTTTACAGTTTGGTTCTGCTTGTCACATTCATTTCATTCTGTACTGACTGCAGTATACTTTATTCAGGAGTTATTACTACTTTATTGGTGGATTCATAACTCTTTCTCACACTCTCTCACTTGTTTTATTTTTACAATTCAGGATGGTACTTAATTCTAGGCTTTATTGACATGTTTTACCTGTAGTTATTACAATCCTTTCCAACAGTCTCACTTCTGTCATGTTTCTGTATTTCAACAGGGATATATTTCACACATGTGTTTTACTCAGCTTATGCAGCTGTACTTTTCAGCCTGCTGCAGGTTATGTACTATTATATTACAGGTGGGACATCTTTATTTCAGACTTTATTTCAGACTTTTCATTTTTCTGTTTGGATTACAGACTGCATCACACTTTTGTAATCAAGCAATACTTGCAAACCCTCTTACACTGTTACTTGCACATTTTATTACTTAGTGACTACACTGCACTCTTTTGCTAACTGTCATACTTTTATATTTATTTACAGTTACAGGGAGAGGATTACTGACCTGCCTGGTGGCGCAACCACACCAGCCTATCGCCATAGGCTCTACGGTTCACAGAACGGACACCTGCAGCTGTAATATAAATAAAGTAATATTGGAATACACATCTCCATAATATCAGCTAGGTTAATTTCTTACATAAATAATTAGATGTAACTTACTCAGTAGTGGGGCGTTGGGCATTTGCCGGGCCTCCTGGATCCAACGGTTCAGTTGGTCCTGCTTCCATCTCTTCAGGTCCGCATGGTGGTGATGGACCTGCTCACCAGTCCTTGGTATCCCTGTGGCACTGGTGAGATCATGAGCCAACCGGTCCCACGCCTCAGCCCTATATGCTCCCCACAGGACCTGGCCCTGCATGAGTTGGGCCTCATGATTGTGGACAAGGAGCCAAACCATATATTTGGACTCCTCAATGCCCCACCTCTGTGCTCGAAAGCAACTACCCTCACCTACACCTG
The DNA here is from genome assembly GCF_019279795.1 of Protopterus annectens. Classification (NCBI taxonomy): domain Eukaryota; kingdom Metazoa; phylum Chordata; order Ceratodontiformes; family Protopteridae; genus Protopterus; species Protopterus annectens. The sequence continues at coordinate 936,487,099 of NC_056730.1, read as the reverse complement.
ACATTCTGGCTGCAAGTTGGTTCTACAATCGGTTATGCTGTGTATTCCGCCTATGGGGCTTATATATGCCGTTTTTCCCGCACTTATCTGTGATTGGCCATTTTGGAATTGTATCAGCTTCACAAAACCTGCTTTGTCATGCTCCTCTTTCTATTCATTCCTATATATTTGCTATTACTGCATTTCTAAGTGCAACTGTCATGGCTTAGTGGTTCAGTACCTTGACTATGGTGCATGGTATCCTGGGTTCGAACCTGGCCACTGCTTTTTATATTTTATGACTGTCTACACAGGCTAGGAGGTGTGTCTGTGTAAAGGCAGTTTTGTTACAGCTTGCTCAACGTTGCCCGTCGGTTAGCTTGTTGGCGCGGTGCGCAGCTCCACGCAAACGGGGTATGCTGGTTTACACGTCATTTGGCTGTCAGCACGCATATTACGCTCAGCTCAGCTAGGGGCACACAGTTTCAGCGTGTTAAACCACTGCTCACCTACGGGCACTCATTTTACACCTGTTAAACCACTGCTCACCTACGGGCACTCATTTTACACCTGTTAAACCACTGCTCACCTACGGGCAGATGCACTCAACTTGTTAAACTGTAGCTCAGCTATAGGCACATCTGGCATTTTTTATTATTTTGTTATCTCACATTTCTTCAAAATAAATGGCCCATTTCATTACATTTTACATAAAATATAATTTTATATGTGTACATATATGTCAGGGACTTGTTTCGTGCTTATTTCACTAAAAATAAAAATTGATGTTGGGGGGGCTCGAACCATGACTGCCTGCTCTTCAGCCGACATCTCTACCGCTATGCTATTGCTTCTTGGCTTACTTTGCATATGTAGTTCTTATATGCTTTTCCACTGACTGCTAACTGTGGCTAAGCTACGGGCACGCCCGCGCAAACGAGCGCACTCACGGGCAAACATCTTTACAATTTAAAAAAATATATAACATGTTCATTTATATATTTTATGTTCATAGTCTGTGGGGGCATGTGTTGTGTTGTGTTTATTCACATTTACACGGACTCTGTCATGGGGGTTTACTTTCGGGACTTTTACTCTTCTGGGGGCGTGTCCGTTTGCAGGGCTCGGCCTAGGGACACGCCCCCTACTGTCTTCCACGGACCGTGTAAGCCTTAGGTGTGATTCAGCATGCCCTCATGCATATGCATGACATGCTGACGTCACACCGTTTAACTGCAGCCTCCGTGTAAGCCTTGTAACTCTTACACGGAGGCTTCGTGAATCCTGCCCAATGTCAATGTTACTTTTCTTTTTTTTTTTTCCTTTTTGACATTTCTGTAACATTTTGTTGTAATTTTAGTATCATTCCTACATGTATTGTGGAGACTTTTTTCCTAAGTTCTGGCCAACAAATGCAAATGAATGAATGAATGAATGAATAAATAAAATGCCTTTTTCAAAGAGCATGAGAAAACACAGTATTATATAACTGAAACTTCAATGCAGCTGTCTCTGCAACTCACCACCAAACTGCGCAGGCTAGGGCTAGAACATTTTATTTACAGGTTTTGTTTTCATTACTACTTCTTAAAATTAATGTAAACTCTGAATGCAAAAGACAGTAACATGTCCATAAAATTTATCCGCAGTTTTGTGGAAACATCCTTCACATGGTATCCACTTCTTCCAATCCACTTCTAATCTAGCCCCAATTCCAGGGTATGAAAGTTATAACAAGACCTACCTGAGATTGTTCTCTTCACAATCACACAAATTTTCTTCTATTACTGTCAAAGGATAGGGGTGATGAAAGAGTGGGAAAAAACTACACATAAGGAAGCTGACTTATAAGCCTTTCAGCAGAGAAGCAAAAAACATTGAACTAACAAGTGTGGTTATTTACATCTAGCCAGTGTTCTGAAATGCTTCAAGGAGATGACTATCATTCCTCTACCCAAGAAACCACAGCCAACAACTCTGAATGACTACCGACCAGTTGCTTTAACCTCAATGGTAATGAAGTGCCCGGAAAGGCTGGTCAAAGATCATATAGCCTCAGTCTTACCCATGTCACTGGATGCACTGCAATTTGCATACAGGACAAACCACAGTACAGGGGATGCCATCTCAATAGCTCTCCATGAAACACTGACCCACTTAGAAGGCAAAAACTGCTATGCAAGACTGCTATTCATCGATTTCAGTTCTGCCTTCAACACTGTCATCCCTCAAAATCTGATATCGAAGCTACTTCAACTGGGCATAGACTCTCATTTATGCAACTGGATTTTGAGCTTCTCTACTGAAAGGCCTCAAAAGCTTTGTGTGGAAGACAACAGCTCCAGAAGTATCATCCTGAACACAGGAGTACCACAGGGGTGTGTCTTAAGCCCTCTCCTTTTCACTCTGCTGACACATGACTGCATGGCCACACATGAGATGAATAGGATCATTACATTTGCGGATGACATCATTGTTATAGGCATGGTCAAAGACGGAGAGAAGGAGGCCTACAGGAACAAAATTGATCATCTACTGGTCTGGTGTGACAGCAACACTCTAGCACTGAATGTAAGCAAGACAAAGGAGTTCATTGTTGATTTCAGAAGATCTCAAGTACCACAAAAACCTCTAGTGATGAAAGGGATGATAGTGGAAAGGGTCAAGAGAACAAAGTTCTTAGGTGTTCATCTCATGGAGAACTTATCCTGGTCAGTTCATGTATCCAGCACCGTCAAAAAAGCTCAGCAACGCTTGCACTTTCTAAGGAAACTTAGGAAGGCAAAATTACCAAGCTCCATACTTCAGATCTTTATAGGGGCACCATTGAAAGTGTCCTGGCCAACAGCATTGCAGTCTGGTATGGGAGCTGTAATAATCAGGATCGGAAGGCTCTCAAGAGAGTTGTAAGGTCAGCAGAAAGAATCATTGGCACCTCCCTTACTCCTCTGGAAGATCTACACAAATGCTGGTGCATAGACAGGTCCAAAAAAGATTTCCAGCGATCCAACACATCCTGCCAATGGTCTGTACACTCACCTATCCTCTGGCAGGAGATACAGAATCCTGCATTGTAAGACCACCAGACTAAAAAAACAGTTTCTTTTTGCTCTCTGCTAGACTGTTGAACTCTTGGGGAAAAACAAACCATGACATCTGTTACATAACTAGCCTATCAAGGTGATTATTTTATGGATGTGCAATAACTAAGTGCAATACTAAGGTAGCTCACCTACACACTGAAGGACTGTAAAGTGCAATATTCAAACTGTGGAATAATTCATTCTAATCATAGATATGCTGCTATTGTTTCAATTTTATTTTGACAATATTACCTTCATGTTGTTCCTTGTCTTCCTTGTCTCCTGTTCTGGGATGGGTTTAGGTCACTGCTGTCCTGCTTTACTTACAAATTGCTACTTATTAAATTTCTACTGTGATTTTTTTATTAATTTTTCTCTATCAATATGTGCAACTGTTTCCTGCATTGAGAACGAAGTATTGTAATTTCATTCAGCTACACTGCTGTGTAGTTCTGAATGACAATAAAGTTTTCTTTGACTTGACTTTGACTTGATTTGACTTTTTTCAGATTGATGATTATGCTTGTGTCCCCTGATTGCTCTACATTGGTGAGAAAATAAATAACTTGACACTAGTAGAAGATACAGAAAATATTTTTTATACAACAAGAAAAAAGCAGCATCCTGGCCATCTATGGGGTCAATCATTTGTTTACTAAGGAGCATGCCACTTCACCTTGTACTTACTGAATGAATTCCTTATGAGGTAAGAACAGGCACTACTAGTTTCTAAGGCAGTTCATAGGTTCACAGGTTCATATGAGGTTACTAGGCTAGCAGTCCCAGAGCCCTACAAGCCTAACTATATTTATCCTGAGTTGCACCAATTGTCAGTGGTTAGGTGAGTGAAGTTTGCAGAGGTAAAGGTCAATGGTAGTTAATACTGACTTTCTCTGTCCAGGAGGGACATGGGCACCACCCCAGGAGTGAATTTGCTGTCACCCATCCATTAGTCTACCTTGCATGTAAAGTGGGTCAGGAAGGGGCTCTGTTTCACATGAATTGGAAGCTTGTTCCAGAGAAGTGGCATTCTCTGAGAGATGTGCCTGTCAGAGGCTAGGTTAAGACCCCTGGAGCGAGTGACCCTCTTGTAGTTTAATTTATGAATGTGTAGCATTTCCATCACAGCTGGGTCAGAGACTGCCCTTTAAGCCAGGCACAGGTCACTCTTTAGCAACCTGTAGGAGACAGAATACAGTGACAGGCCTTTCAGTCTTTCCACGTAAGACTTGTTTTGTGTACCCTGTAATTTCTTGGTGAGAAATGCCTCTGGCCTCTCCAGTTTTTGCAGGTGTCTGGTGAGGTACATACAAAAGGGAACATTGTACTCAATGGTCTGATGGGGGCTGAGTATAATGGAATTATAACATCCTTAGATCTAGATGCGATGCCTTTACTTATAAGATGTGCCACATAGAAGGATTTCCTTACTACTGTGGATACATGATGGTCAAAGTTCAGATTGATATTGACCTGAGTACCAAGATCATGTACCACTGGGTCTACTCTTAGAGTGGTGCTGTCTATAATGTAATTAGCAGGGATGTCAGCTTTCACAAAGGGAATAATAATGCATTTTTTGCATTTAGCTTTAATCCATGTCTTTGGCACTAATCATTTGTCTGTGTTAACCCTGACTCCAGTATATTTACATCAGTGGGGGGACACAGTGATTGCTCCTAATTTGCAATTGTCAGTGAAGTTGTTCAGCCACAGGCCATCCAAGTTTGCCTGGTCTTCTAAGAAATAAATTCTGAACAGTAAGAGGCCCAGCACAGAACTCTGTAGTACGCCACTGGTGACTGATCCTTTGCTAGAGGTGAAGTCACCCTCTTTGACATTATGTGTCCTGTTGGTGAGCCAGTTGGCTACCCATCTGGTAATGCAGAGGTAAATTCCTCATTGGGAGAGTTTCTCTATAATACCTGGGGGGGAGGGGGGGGGAATTGTGTCAAATCCCTTGGCTAGGTCAAGATAAGCACTACCAGGCTACAGAACTTGGACCAAAGCTCCAAAGGCGGTGGGGTTTCCATATTCATAAAGAATGTGCACACCTCCAGACTGGTAGCCTAACATAATGCATCAGAGATACTTTAGGTGCAGCTAACACTGGGTAAGACAGCAATTCAGGTCGCAGCCTGCTAGAGGTCCCCAACCATGTCCCAAGACTCACACTCCATGTTCCTAAGCAACCTGGAGAATATTAGGGTCCAACCTAACACTCTCATACTGGGCGACTTCAACTACCCCTCCATTAACTGGGAAAACTAATCATGTATGAATCCACATGCCCAATGTTTCCTGGAATTCATTAATTTCAATGCCCTGGACCAGCTCGTTCTTACCCCCATTAGAGGTAGCAACATCCTTGAACTGGTCATTACTAACATGGGCCACCACTGCTCTATTCCAATAGGCAACTCCTCCCTGGTTAGATCCGACCACAAATTAATCACCTTGGAAATCCACATCCCCCCACCCCCACAAAGGTAACCACCATGAAAAACTTCTCCAAAGCTAAATTTGGGCTCCTAAAAACAGAGAGGGCTAACTTCACGGCACCCATGCAATTGGAGAACAGCTGTATGACCGCTGAATCATACACTAATGCCCTGTACAGACATGTACACAAATGCATGGATCTTGCCATACTCAATAGAACCAAGACACTCTCCTCCAAAAAAAGGAAGCCAATCTGGTGGTCCCCTGCCATAAATAAACTTTACAACAGAAGGAGGAAACTGATGTGAAATAAGGTGAAGTCCCATGACTGGAAAAACTCCCTTATCAGCCTCAAAACTTTGAGATCCTTCATCAAATCCTGTAAAGCTAGCTTATGAAAACAGAATTGCAGCAGATAGTAAGGACAACCACAAGGCCTACTATAGTTATGTAAAGAATCTCCATGGCAATACCCAGATTTGCTTGGAGCTATTGCACAATGGCACCTCCTATACCGAGCCAACAGATATTGCCAATACTGGCCAACAGATTCAGTGCCAACTTTACCCCTCTCTCCCCCACCAAAGGACCAATCACAATACCAGTAGATTACCAGGCACCCAGTATTACTGCTGCCCACGTTAAAACAGCACTGTCCAAGGCCAAGACTACAGCTTCTATGGGACTTGACAATATCCCTGGCTGTGTTCTACATGAACTACAGAGTGAAATGGCACCTCACCTGTGTGCCCTGTTCAATCATAGCCTCACCTCAGGCTTTGTCCCTACTGAATGGAGCACTGCTACAGTAATCCCTCTCCACAAAGGAGGAGTGACTAGAGACCCTGGGAACTATCATCCCATTAGCCAGATGAGTCTGATATGCAAAGCTATGGAATGCATCATCATGGACTTAATAAACAAGGATATAGGGAATCTCCAAACTCTAGATCCCACACAGTTTGGTTTTGTGAAAGCTAGAACATGCCTGCTCAACCTGGTCAACTTCTTTGAGTCAGTCACCAGAGCTGTGGATGAAGGCAAGGTGGTTCATACAGCCTACCCTGATCTGGCCAAGGCCTTTGATACCATTACCCACTCAGGAATCATAGAAAAACTCACTAAGCTAGGCATCAACCCCTATATCACTAGGTGGGTTGCAAACTGGCTCACAGATAGAACCCACAGTGTGAAAGTAACTGACTCCAAGTCAGACTGCCGACCAGTCGCAAGTTGAGTCCCACAGGGTTTGGTCCTGGATCCTCTCCTGTTTGGTATATACTTCTCTGAAGTCCAGGCCAATACGAAGGGACTCTGGATGACAAAGTTCACAGACGATTGCAACTTGGGAACCATAATTAACTCCCCAAGTGATGCTGACATACTACAGAAAGGCCTCACTGAGACCAACGACTGGTGTCAGAACCATGGCCTTAAGCTCAATGCCAAAAAATGTGTCATCATCCCCTTTGGGAAAAACTTGGTCCCCATGAATTACCAGATTACTGGTAGTCCACTGAACACAGAAGGCATCATAAGAGATCTGGGAACACACATTGACAGCAACCTCTCTTTTGACCACCACATTGCCACTGTGGTCAGAAAGTCCTTCTATGTGGCACATTTCATTACTAAGGGTTTTCCATCCAGGAAGAAAGAGATCATTGTCTCCCTCTACTCTTCCCTCATTAGGCCAATCATTGAGTACAATGCCCCATTTGGCATCTACCTCACTAGACACCTGCAACAACTGGAGAGGCCACAAAAGTACCTCACAAAGAAGATCCTAGGCCTTAAACACTTGTCCTATATGGACAGACTCAAAAAACTCCAACTATTCTGTCTCATATCACCTACTTAGAGGCGATCTCTGCTTGACTTACAAAGTCATGTCTGACCCAGCTCTGTTAGAAATGCTACATCTAAAGAAATCCCAATCCCTCCACACTACACACTCCAGAGACCTCAACCTCATTACCACAATCAACAGAACAAGCTGGAGGGACAGGTTCATAACCCAGAGACTGCCCATGCTATGGAATAGACTTCCCATACATGCCAAGTGGGTGCCTCACTGGCCATCTTCAAGAGAAATCTTGATGAGTGGATGGAAAATAGAAAATTCACCCAAGGGATCACTCCAGTGGTTCTACTCAACAGAGGCACTGGGAACTAAGGTCGGGTGGCATGATGCCGGGGTAATTCTATGGGCTAGGCTTGTAAAGGCTCTAGGGCCATTAGCCTAGTACACACCTATGAACCTATGCACCTATGTATATATTGTCTTTCCCTCATCTAGGGCTTTGGTCACTTTCTTGAAGAAGTCAACCATATTTAACAGGCATGATCTACCTTTAAAGAATCCAAACTTGGTTGGGTCCAGAGTTTGGAGATTACCTATGTCCTTGTTAATAAGGTTCATAATGATTCTTTCCATGGCCTTGTAGATAAGGCTAGTCAAGCTTATGGACCTACACTTCTGGGGGTCAGTTGGTGGCAGAGGGATTACTGTTGTTGTCCTCCATTGCACTGGAACATAGCCAGTTCACAGGCTGTGGTTAAACAGGGATCCAAGGGAGACTACTAGGTTATGTTTTAAGTTATTTAAAAGGCAACCTGGAATATTGTCTGGTCCCACTGATGCTGTGTTTTTGGCCTTGGGGGGGTCCGAGATGACCTACTCTCTTGAGATAATAGGCTGAGGAATGGTGGCAGGTATACTTGGGAGGTTGACTGGAGGGGACAGGGGCATAACGTTTGCTCCAAATTGGTCAGCTAGCAGGTGGATTATTGCATCCAGTTGCGTATGGAAGGTGCCATCCACAACCAGTTCAGCGCATAGGTGGGTATTCCCTTTTAGATTTTGGACGTAGTTAAAGAATGCCTTGTGATTATCCTTCCTGGGGAAGGCTGGCACAGGTTCTCCAGCTGTGCCCCTTTTACTCAGACTATACGGTAGTACACTGCCATCACCCAACTAATAATTATCAGCTAGTCAAAGGCCCTTAAAAGGGTGTCTAATTATTACTGTGCAATATTATTATCCAATTGGTAGTATGACTAAACAGTCTCAAGGCTTATTAGAGTTACTTGGTACAGGATCCTTATATACATACAATGTACTCTAAAGCTTAACTTATCTCTACACAAACCAGCCACAGTTAAAAGATTTTAAAATATTTAATAATAAATAATTACAACCACGAGAAAATACTTTCTACTACACAGTCAGTGCTAATCAAGAGTTCAGAGATCACACAGAAATACTTAAAATAATTCAGTAGTACAGTTCTGACATCACAGAAAAACACTTAGTCTAATCTTTCTAGTTCTAGATATCTCTAAAAGAAAACACAAGTCTAAGATAACTTACATAAGACAACAGGCAGTGCTGTGAGTTAGATGGTCAAGACAAAAATGCTTAATGCCTTATGATTCTGTCTGTTTAAATTACTATTGCAGTTCTGATAAACATTACACCATTTTTTTTCACTTTCCTGGAGTTTTCAGGCTACACATTAACTGCATTTGCATTCTTAACATCTCCCGTTTGTTATCTTGAAGCTGGTCAGGAACAGAGCAAAAAATACATTTGCATGTTTAAATCTAGCCATTTAACTCTTGGTTAAAACAATAGAAAGAATTTCTTCATCTAGACTTTTCGGAACCACTGTCTACTTCAAAGGGTCACCACATGCTTTACTTTGGTCAGTAGAGTGCACTGATGTCACATTTATTTCCAGTTCCACATGTAACAGTATTCCTTTACATTTAAGACAACAAGCCTGTAGTTTTCATTCATATTTGCAAGTGACAGAATTATATGCAAAATTCTATCTGGCTAGGCTGGCAGCCTTCACCCTTCTCTACCAGTCTTCACAGGCTTGATGGGGAATCTGGTCTTTTAATTACATCAAGCAAGACTGATTTATGGTTCAATCTTACAAGGGAGGATATCACACGGTGGGGGTTGCAATGCTCTCCCATATTAGTGAATACTATATCCAGGACATTTGAGCCTCTTGTGGGTATGCTGGCTAGCTGTTCCAAAGCATTTACATTGACAAAGTCCAATAACCTCTGAGCCAGCATGTTTGTGGTCATGTATGTTTCCCAGTTGACAGTAGGATAATTAAAATCACCCATGAATAAGGTGTTGGGATATATGGTAAGTAAACTCCAGGAAAGCACACAATAAGCGTTCCACCAGCAATCCCCAACTCAAATAGGTTAGGTTAGCACACTTCTGCCACAAGAATGCAGAAAAACATCTTCTTAATGTAGAATAGCTGGTTCGGAGCCCAAGTATAACAAGACCACCACAAGCTACCTACAACAGTCCTACAACTAACAGATACAGTATAATGCAATGCAATTAACTATTTAAAGCAGCAGCAGCAGACAGTGCAGTTGTTTTTGAAACTGATAAAGTACAGTCACAGTATATAAGAAAAGTGCAAAAAAATACTTAGAGACCATTTGTGTGTTTCCCAGCTCAGAAAGACCAGGTAAATACCTACTGCCACTAGATGAATAATCCCAGTCCTTCTAATGTAAAAGCACAGTAAAGGAGTGTCCGCAGTGAAATGGTACCACAAACAAACTTAAAAGATATGAAATGCTACCACAAATAAATGTAAAGATACAGATACAGCAGTGTACTCTAAACAGCTGATAAAAGTATGTTTATTCAATAAAAGTACGTAACTTTGAATAAATGAGCCAAGAGCCTGTCATTTGTACAGAATTTATAAAGTACTAAAAACAAGATAAGCTGATTAATAAGCCCTCCAGCCAATAAAACTATGTTCAGAAATCTCCAGTGTTTCTCCAACCTAAACAGACCAGGCTACCCCCAGTGCACTAGATGGAAAATCCACTGACCTCTTGATGTAAAAACAAGTGCTTGCTAGAATGTAAAAATACACTATTTTATCCAACAGCTAGCTAGATAATGAATTCAGAACAAGTAAATCAGTAAAACAGACAATGATGAGGCAAAATATACTTTTTAAACTTAACACAAGGTAAAGCAAATAAATAATTCAGGATATCAACAGCAGTGTAGAAAGGGAGCAGCTTATTAAGCTCAGTTTACACAAGGGGTGGGCAGCTTAAAATCACCAGGTTTAAAAAGTAGATAAACAAACTGAGGGATGGGTGGGAAAAACTAACAGGGAATCACCAGCAGTGCTTTAGTTTATGCAGGCTTGAAATCTTTTTCATCAAACAGAGTCTGTCAAAACCTTGATGCATGGTGCTTGGGTGAGATAGTAAATTAACATTCCAGTTTTGCAGAAAATCCAATGAGTAGGGTGCAAACAAGAGAACAAGTACCACCATAATCAAGAGTGGGCAGATGGTTTCAATTAACTTGCAGTGTTAGGAAATCTTGACTAATTCTCCCCAGACAATGGATTTTACTAACAGCCACAGTAGTGCATTTCAGCTTGCTGCCATCATACTACTGCACAGTGGTATCCACACCTGCTGAAGGCACAGAGTTCCATACCAGGAAGGTAGTTCCCTCAACATACTTTTCAGCTGGCAAAGCAAAAGTACCAAAATGTGAAACTACAAACCTAAACACTGCTACTTTCTTCCACTGGTACATACATTCTCAGGCTGTTCTAAGAAAGCCACCCCCACATATAATGTTACTAAACATCAGTAACTTGTGTAAGTATAAGTATATTTTTCAAAGACCACAAGTATAGAGAAAAATCCATGCAATACATTTAATGGGAAGGACAACTAAAATGCTAAAATATAAAAAATAAAAAAATCAATCTTACTGTGAGCTGCATTCAGTACTTTCTCAGGCCAAATTTTATCTCATGGTCTGTTTCATTATTTACAGCCAGTCTGTCCAACATTCAGATGCAGAGAACAAATAGTTCCCATAGACAAATGGCTTCTTTTTAGGCAGCAGAATGCACCATTATACTTTGTAAAAGGTTTGATTAAATATAGATATAGGGATACAATGATGTCCTGTGATCTACTCATCATGCATTTAAGTATGAGGTGTGCTACAGAGAAAGCCTTTCTGATGTTTGTTTGTTGCAGCTAACTAATCAAGGCTTAATTTATTCTTTATAATGGTTATTATGACCTTTATTTCATTACTTGCTTTAGTGTCTTTCCAAACTGTAGTTATTGCATCAAACATTTATTTTGTTTAAACCATCATGAAGTATTTTTCATCCTTAGTGAGGGAAATTATGTTGTCCAGTATACAGTAATCAGTGTATTTTGAACAACAATTCAATATCTATACATATATCAGAAAAAGTAGACCACGTAGGAGTTGTCCCAACAATGACCACTGAGAGACTCCACCAGACAGCACAATAGACATAGACTTAGATAACCCACTGTTCTTATTTTTTTTCTTTTCTTTTTTACTTTTCACCTTCAGGCAATTATTTACTTACTTACTGAATTTCATTTGTAATGAGATCTCATATCCTGCAGTATAAAGATGCAAAACATCACAACTAATACATCTAAAAAAGTCAAATTGCAAACCCAACAAAATCCACTTGAAACCTTGTAAAATACTAAAATATAATGATTTCTACTGTGAAGTTATACCCTTGCACTCCATGGTGTGGGGACTCTGCCTCCATATCACTGATGTCTCTATATACTCCTTCAAATGTTATCAACTTGGGAGAAGAGGAAAACCTATAGACAGCACACACTTTTCTCCTGTTCTTTATGTCCCACAACCTCACACTAAATTACAGCACCTGTGACACAGCATTGCTGAGCATGTGTTATCAGTAGGATAAAACCAGCATCAACACGATAGGGTATGTTAACTTTTGACAAAAGTACTTCCCTGTAAATAGTAGTACTTTCAGTCAATTACATTACTGTTAACACTCCAGTTCATCAGTAATGATTTTATGGGGATAATGTCAAATGCTTTTGCAATATATAACCATGCAGCATTTGTGGTCAGTTAAGCACTGTCAGTGTTATTTAAAAAAAGTCACCTGATTAAGAAGGGAGGAGCTTCCCTTAACAAAGCTGTAGTCTTCTGGGTCTTTTAATAAAAGATATCCAATGTGCTCTATGCAAAACTCTTATTACTTGATCTATAAGTTTGCAAGCAATAAAAGTGGAGCTGATTGATCTGAATTTGGGGGGGGGGGGGTGTAGTAATTTCCTTATGTAGGGGAACCACTACAGCTTCATGCCAGACTTCTGGAAATACTTTTTTGTAACTAATTTATTATCAGGAGTACAATGAAATTTGATAGCTTATTCCATGTGTAGAAAACTGCTGGCAATATTGTCAGGTCCTGTCAAGTTGTTATTAAGTTTTTTTAAAATGTTGTGTTCATCATCACCTTGTTATCATTTGTGTGTGTGTGTGTGTGTGTGTGTGTGTGTGTGTGTGTGTGTGTTTGTGTGTGCCTTTGCATGTGTTGTAGGCATCCCTAGTGGTCAGGGATATAATGCTTATATGTACACATTAATGGTACAATGATGTTAAACAGGGGTACTTATCCCTGTTGCATATGGAATATGTGTTGTTATATAATGGTTACACTTGATAATATTAATAAGGTCAGATTTTAACCTAGGGAACAGATATCTATGTACGGATCTACTTCATAAAGTTGACTTACCATTACGTCAACTTTCATAACAGTGAGACCACAGTGTCGAATGTTTAAAATCACAAAGTCCCGGAACATTGTATTTTCTCACTGGAAAATTTACCACTTGAAGAATGATGAGCCAGCAACTGTATGCTGTAACAAATATAAAAATACAAAAAAAATGGATTTATGATATGTAAATGTTATATCAGAGTCAAAATTAGAAACATTATCATGAAAATGCAACTTAAGATTCAGTAGTCTACAGAATGCCATAACATCTTATGCTAACATATCCTCTGAGACAAAAAAAGGTGATAAAACTAAGACCTTTATTAAGCAAAGATACCTGTGTTTCAGTCAAAACTACATTTGAGATATTCAGCACATTGGTCTTGTTACATTCAATAATTTACAACTACATATGGCAGGAACACCAATGCATTGATGGATATTGTAAAGAGACATTGGAATATACTATTGGCCGACAACACCTTAGCACAATATCTTGGGGAATACATGTCAGTTTTCATTTCGTAAAGGCAAGAACCTGGGTTCACATTTGAGTCATTACAAACAACCACACAGGTCTGCCTCTACTGATAGCATTCAAACAACACTTTCTGGTGACAGACTGATTGGATGTATGCTCTGTGGTCACTATAGCCACTGCAATAAGGTGACTAAGCCAAAACAATTTTCCAGTAGAAATTGTGGTGTGGTTTTTGATATGGAATTTTTTGCGAATTGTAGTAATGACTGGCTGGTTTACTTGGCCTCATGTATTTACTCTGCATTTTATGTAGGACAGACATCCAGGCCACTTAGATTGCGGATCTCTGAGCATCTAAGTGATATTAAACATAAAAGAACTAGTAATGCTCTGTATTAACACACTATTAAACACCCCACAGCATCATTCAGTTTTATGATTATCGACAGAATTTTGGGTGACAGATCAAACAAAGTGGGATGGCACTCCCTTTTGGATACAAAGGAGAAAAAATGGATCATCAAACTGGGTGGACTTTTTCCTACTGGGATTAAATGAATATTTATGAGATAACCAATCACGGTATGCAATTAATTTGTACTATTGTATAAAAGGAACAAGTGATTGCTCTTTGCCTTTAATACTGATAAAGGCTATGAAATTATTCTAGCCGAAACTGGTCTGTTCTTTTTGTTCTTTTTTATGTAATTCAATAAATATATTTTTATATTTGTTACAGCATACAATTGCTGGCTCATCATTCACCTACGGGCAGGGACCTCTTTTGAAGTGAAATTTACCACTTGGCCACCAACAATAAAATTAGAAACTTAAGCAAATTAAACCCGCTGAAGTGGGGGGGCTGTGCTCCCACACCCTCTAAATAAATATACCAACTCTGAGATCACACTACAGTGGAGAAAAGGGCAAAGTTCACCATGATAGTCAAGTGGTTACTTTCCCTGAGAGAAAATACAATGATCCAGAAGTGTGTGATTTTAAATATTCGACATTGTGGTCTCACTGTTATGAAAGTCGATGAAATGGTGAGTTGAAGTTATGAAGGGGATACCCATATACACGTTTATGTATATTGGTGAAACTGCCATGAATATGTAAGCTAGGATTACAAAAACATGAGGGATACATACAAAAATAAAAGAGTGAAAGTCCAGTTGCCAAGCATCATAATGGTGATAACAGTGATTTACAAGCAATGGCATTAGAACAAATAAAGATTAATGGGAGGAGTGGTAATAGCTTGGAGATGCTTTGTAACAGAAAATAATCTGTGTATATTTTAAAGTACCAAACATTAAGCTGTAGAGAGTTAAATACAAAGTGTAACTGGAAGCATTTATTGTGATAAATTACTGACTGCCTAATCTGAGTGCTTGTGCTTAATACTGTGTTTTAATTACTGTGTGTTTTTTCTTAGTAACAGTTTTATACAACTCCTCTGAAGCCTTTGCCAAGGCACCAGAGGGTTTAATAAAGGGTTTTGCTTTTTTTGTGTCTCTGCTTGTCTGTTTATCATTTATATTTATGTATTTGTTTTTTTTCTCTGTATAATTATAGCCTTAGATTTTTTTTTAATTTGGTATAAAGTTTGCCACCCAGAGTATTTGTTAACTGGGGATAATATATTGTTGTAGAATTATTGAACATCTGCTGAATTCTCTAGTCTCTTAATTTTTGACATAAATGAATAATACTTTGTTATTGCCCTACATTCTAGTCTACTTTCATAGCCTAATCTCACTGATTTGATTAGCTTAATAAAATCTTTCTGCAGTTTTTTTATGTCTATTGAGTTAGGTACTGTTTGGAAAAGTATAATATATGGAATTATGATTGGGTCTCTGATCATAACCAGCTTATTCTATTTTGGATATATGGATGCTAAGAAATTCACCTCTTGAATGAAGCTCAAGAGGTGAATCTTGACATCCATGTTGAGAACACATATAAAGGGTTATGACCAGAGACCAAATCATAATTGTTTGTAGTGCATAGAGCTTTATCTGCTCCATGTAGTAATGCTCACAAAGGAAAAAATCTCTAAATGTTTGTTGACTTTCAAAGCTGTAAATTACTTAGTGAGTGGTGTCAGAAAGGCATTGTAGCACATATTACTCACTAAAGCCGAGTGCACCTCCAGGCGTTTCTGTCGTTACCTTCTACTGCACCTCTAAGCATCAAATATCGCTTGTTCATATTTACATTAATAATTCCAAAACCATGCTACATACAAGGGATCAGAATATCTTATCTTGAAGCATGCATGATGTTAACTACAACTATATTGATATATGACCTCTGTCAATGAGTATTTATTAGAACTGTAAGGCGATAATTTCATTTTTGTAAAGGCTGAAGCCGCGCCCACTGGGAGTTAAAGGTACACACTCAAAACAGCTGTACTGGAGGGAATGAGTTAGGGACCGATTACTGGTTCAGGCAGCAAACAGAAACAAACTTGTTTTTAATTCTGCCACTGTCATTTGCTGGCCAGTGCTGGCAGATTTGACTGCCTACTGTGATACATGATCTTAACAAGTGAAGCAGAAGTGCTTAACTGGTTTGTCTTTTTCACAATATCAGAGTGTAATCACCACACTCTATGCACTACAAATGAAGTTTGACAACAAACTAAGTTGTCCCGGGACATCTTCATGAGGGGTTAGATTGATATTAGTGGGAGTTAAGTGGGTTGGGGAGGTGAAAGGGTTAAGTGGAGGTAGGGATGGTTGGGAGGAAATGAGATAAGGATGGGGAGGGGCTTAAGAGGTTTAGACAAGTGTAGCTGGGTAAGCAATCACATTTTGGCTTGAACTTGCCACTGTTGGGGATGGTTTATGGAGAGCGTGGGGATCCCATGGTATGAGTGGTCACAACATTCACAGGAGCACAGGAACATATTAGGCTAAAGCCTTATGGCTCTTGCAAGCCAGCAGAGTTCAACCTTTGTGGTTGGGGGAAGGGCCAATGATGTGTTTGACAGGATGACGGACTTTGTTCCTAATGGGGGGTATCTTTGGGGTGACAAATTTGTCCCTTGATTAGGTAGTGGTAATGTCACATATCAGGTTAAGGTTTTACAGAGTAGCACAAGGATCATTTCACTTGTGGTTTGGGTGAATTTGGTAAGTAGGGTTTTAGGAAGTATGGTCGGTAGGTGGCTGTGTTGGGGTAATTTTAGAAACTGGATGCGTTGTTTACACGGGAGCAAGAAGGTTAAAGGAAGCTTGGTTGCAGGATATGGCTGCTGTAGGTTAGGTCTTAATTCCTTGCTAGAGGTATAGGTAACATAAGGGAAGAGAGCCTTCGAGGGGAAAGGCCAGGGACAAGCAGTGGTTAAGGATGGTTAGTAGTTTGAGTGTTCTAGCTAGGACGGTTGCTTGGAAGAAGTGAGCAGGAAGGGGGGGGGTTGAAGTTCTGAGTGGGGTGGCTTGGGGTTCTAGTCCAGATTGTCATTTGGTAATGAGTGAATTGGGGGTGTTTATGGTTGGGCACATAGAGTACTTCATTGCTGGGCATAGGCGAGATTTCAGGAACTAGGTCAAGGGGTGCTGGTTTTCTGGCAATTAGTGTTAGGTCATTAAAGTTTTGCAGGTAGACTATTCTCTACAGTAATCAGGTTACTGCACATCCAGAACCGGGTAGTTTGGTGGGCTAAGGTGATATGCTACAGTCGACAGGGTCCTGGGTTGAGACTTGATACCAGTTTTCTTTGACAGGGTGTTGATTTGAGATCAAGGGGTTATAGTCTGTGGCTTTTGTTGTGGCTATAGGTTGTCATTCCATTCAGGTTGAGCCATGATTAGTGCTTTGAAGGAAACAGTCTAAAAGGGTGTGTATTATCTGAGAGTGGATGTTCCGGTGGTACAGTGGGGTCACGAGTAATCCTACTTTAGTTTCATTAGAGCGTGTTTCAGTGATGGTATGTCAAGATGGGTTTATGATGGGATTCTATGGTGCTTTACAGATTATGGGTACACCGAGTGATGTTCAGCTTAACTCTTCCCTTTATGGGAGGTAGTTGTTTGAACAATTTTGGGTAGAAGGGAGAGGAAACAGCCTGGCCAGGCTGGTTGGTGGAGAAGAGGGATAGGGTTGCCCTCTTCTGTTCTCCCTCTTGTGTCTGGATGTTCATTTCAAGGATCTGGGGAAAGGAAAATGAGCAGTTGAAGGAAGCTTGCTGAATAGATAAGCAAGTTGAGGTAAGGATGCTGCTTATTTGGTGGAAGGTAATTCAATGAATGGTATGAAGTGAGATGGGACACTGCTTCATAAGTAAAGTAAGCGAGCAGATGTATGGACGCTGCTTACTGGGCAGGGTGAGTAGGTACGCTGCCCTGATTAACATTACAAGAATGTTATGCTGTGTTTAGAATCAACTATATTATGGTTAGTTGTAATTAATGAATTTGGTGAACAAAGCTATGTTATGGAAGTTTAATAAAGGTTGTCAAATATAATTTGGTGTGATGTGTGTTTTTTGAAGGGGACACGGACAATTGTATTTTCATACTGTATGGTTGATTTATTGTTTAGAGCAGCAGTGTATTTATACCTAATTACTATATATTTTTGATTCACCATTTAGTATTGCCATCAGAATTATTGTCAGCTCCTTTGGTGTCATATGAAGGTCATTTAAAAATATGTCCCAGTCTGTGTTGGTGAAATGTATGAATGTATGTCAATGTAATTACCTTTAGCACAGTCAAGAATGAAAGAGGTATTTCTCAATTCACAGATGCCATTTTTTAGATTACATATAACAGTATCTTGTTTAATGCTAGTAATGAAGGAAGAAATCGGGGAAAGAACTTGGGATGCAATGCCTGTTATTATCAAATATGTTGTTACACTGGGTATACAATGAACAATCAGTCAAGTTATTTTATTTAATAAAGTTCAGAAATGCTGGGAAGTATTGTTAATATGGTAATTTTCCAGTCTGTGTTTGGGTGACTGAAATTCATAATAAAAGTGTTATTACTTTCTATTTGTAGTTTTAGATTGTTAAGGTAGTTGGCAAACTCTGTAGTAGTCATGGAAGGGATTCTCTAACATCTGATGATGCCAGCACCCTGTTTTTTACCTTAGCGCCCAAGTCACTGACAAAATGACATAGCAGTACTTAGCAAGTTCCTTTTCTCACTATTTCAGTCCAACAAATTAGCATTTGGGTAACTAACTGGTCCTAAAGACGACTACGCCAGCAAACACAGGTTTAACAGATCATAGAACACTGTGATATTCCACATTCATCTGTGTCAGCCTCTTCATAAAGACTTTACCGGACCCTTAGAATAATTATTGACCAGCTCCCTGGTCACACTCCAAATTAAATAATGACTGTTGATAAGCTGTTATAACATTATTTTTATATTTTATGACTGTATTTCTAGGGACAGACACATGCACATATGCATGTCAAGTAGGTCTGAGAAGGATGCTGTATTATTTCCCTAACTTTATATCTTAAAAGCTTTCTTTGCATTCAATGGAATCACCAGAAATTTCACAGTTGTATGTGTTCGTTCTACATGGTAGGTGCATTAATATAGAAAGTATATTCTTATTCATATGGATAAATTCTGAAATGCATGCAGTGCATATTTAGTCAAAGTCAAAAGTCAAAGTAAACTTTATTGTCATTTAGCCTACACAAGTTCAGTCTAAACAAAATTGTGTGCATCAGGCTTGAATTGAGAACACATATACATACATGCATACAATAACACATACAATGGACATATGTTCATCATTTCACATTAGACAGGTTATTCTACTCCATATTCCCACAGTTTACCTTATAATTTTCAGCAGCTGAATGATTCCTTATTGCACAAGTTCCTATTATTGTATGTGATTCTTACATGAATAAGAGGATCTAGTTAGTATAATATTGCACATTCATTACCATCTACGTATTGTTTATGTTTAGAATCCAAACTGTTTCTCATTTATTTGCACCAAAAGAGTTGGCTGTCCCATATCTTGTCAGTGTCCAGCTTCCCTGAGATTACTGCCAGAGTTCAAAAGTCTCACTGCCTGAGGGAAGAAGCTGTTTGTGAAACTGGCCATTTTACAGCTCACGCTGCGGTATCTTCTGCCGGATGACAAGCATATGAACAGTTCATAAGCAGGGTATGCAGGATCCTTAATTATTTTTGCAGCTGTGTTGTGACATCACACTGTGTGTAACCCCTATGGTGCTGGAAGTTTGGAGCCTGTTACCTTCCCTGTCATTTTCACTATCCTTGGAAAGGATTTTTGGTCTGCAGCTGAGCAGCTCCCATACCGCACTGAAAAGTTACACGTTAGGATACTTTCTATGGTACCCCTATAGAAGGTGGAGAGGATAGAGGGTGGTAGGCTCACTTTCATCAGTCTCCTCAGGAAATGCAGACATTGATGAGCCTTCTTTACTATATGACTAGTGTTTATTGACCAAGACAGATCCTCCGCAATGTGAAACCCCAGGCATTTTGTGCTCTTTACTCTTTTCACCAGTGCCATGAAAGACAATACGGACTGTAACTTCTGTCACTCCAAGAAAAATGTCATACAGAAAAGAATCTAAATTTAATCTAAAAATTTGACAGAATGCAGCTTTTGGATGGCAGCAGTAACAAAGAAAAAGATGCCATTGATGGCGGAGAGCAGCAGTCTCCTTTACCTTATTCAGTTTGGGTTTATTTCAAAAGGCACTGCAGTTTGTTTAGGACATATCTAAAAGTGGGCTGAGAATGCCTTTAGGACATCTGTAAAATTAGAGTGGGAAGGTTTTACAAGAGGCAATGTTTTTATTAAACTGAGATTTTTTTTTGTCTGCTTGAATCATATCAGAGAAAAATGTATCTTACCAGCAAAGGATTATCAGTTTATTGAGCCTAATATTGCTGCTTATCTGTTTTCCCCCATTGTAAGCTAACCTCCTATTCTCCTCCATTTAGTAGCTTTTTAAAAAAGTCAAATTTTGAGGTGCACTACATAAAGAAATCCAACTGTTTTTTTGCAGTTGTCCTTCTGCCTTTGTGTCCCATAAAAGTGTCCGTAATTAGTTATAAACCTTCCTTTCTCAATGTATCATCTTGAAAGAAAAGGTCAGCTTGCTCCAGAATGTTATAAAATAGATGCATTTCCACTTTGCAAATCAGCCCCATTCTTTTGTGAGCCCTGTAGTAACTCACAAACAAAAAGACATTCAGCATAACAGACACAAATCCAAGATAAATGGATATAGCAAGTAAGCACAAGTTAATTAGTACATGTTTGGCATCATGCTGTTGGGGTTTAAATTTAACACATGCATAACACTGCCATCTTACCTGAACATGGTAGGCTTGATTAGCGAAATTTAAACCCTTTACCTGTGAAATGTCCGTGATTTGTAGTGTCGATGTTTTCTGTGTCGATGTTTTCGCGTCGGTGAAGTTGGTGTCGGTGTTCTGGTTGTCGCTGTTATGACCTAGAACCATATATATATATATATATATATATATATATATATATGTGTGTGTGTGTGTGTGTGTGTGTGTGTGTGTGTGTGTGTGTGTGTGTGTGTGTGTGTGTATATATATATATATATATATATATATATATATATATGTATATATATATATATATATATATCTCAAGAGACAACTAGATAGACTACTACCACAAATAATTATAATAAATAGAAAGTAAGTTAACAGATAACCCATTTTCTAAGAGCAATAATACTCTCCAGTGTGGGCATTGCTGGGAAATAATAAAATAAAAACCCTACAGATGTGGCGAGACCTTCCTTCATGTCAGAACACCCTTAGGCAGTGTGATATTTCCTAGGAAAATCCATTCTGATGGGCACTATGCTTACTTATCAGCATGACATTTCTGAGGTTTGACTAATCAGGTTTAAGCAGCTATGAAGTCCATGTCTAATATAATCTTAGTATTGCTTACTCTTGTTCTTGTGATCCAGGTTGTGGCTGAAATGGGTCCGTAATGGCTAGTTCACTTTCCTAGCTAACAAATTAATACATTAAAAAAAATAGATCACCAAGTATCTGACTGAAGATGACTTACCAATATTAAGAATGTTTCACCACAAATTAAGTTGATGTTGCTTGGCTCTGTGGCACAAAGGATGGAGCCCTGACTGCGACTACGACCGAGGTAACTAGGGTTCAGTTAATCACTCCTGGCAATGCAGGAGCCAGGCAGTGAGGGGGAGGAGTGAAGGGACATGGCAATCTAAGTTCTCCCAGGTGGTAGGGATTTGCACATATTGAAAATCATCCAGGATGGTACAATTTCCCTGCTGGAGAATGGGGAGACCACTACTCGTGCTGCAGGAGGGCAAAGCTACGTGAAAGCAACACCTCCTTGTGGAAGTGAGAAAATGTTTTTCATTGAGACGTCATTGCATGTCCCTCGCTGGGGACAGTAGAGTCAGTGAGAAAACCATAAAATGTTTGAACCTTTCCTGAGGGCTGCCCTCATTGGTTTTCTCTTGCACAGCTGGGAATGAAAGAGTTGATTGACTGACAGAAGGGTTGATGGCCAGCAAGCAGTGGAGGCAAACAGTAGAAAAAAAATGAAGCTGATTTTGGATTTGGCAAGCAGAAATACACCCTCATATTAAAAAAGAAAAACAGTAGTATAATTCTTTAGTTGTAGGAACCACCTTGTTATAGTTTATATGACACAGACAGCTTAAGGAAGCACTTCAGTACTGACAGCAGAAACTAAGCAGTATCATAATCCATTTCTGTATGAACATTTAGAATTGCTGGTGCAGAAATGAATGCCTGTGCAGCACTACTGACCAATCAGCATCTGTCAATCATGCCGCCAGCACCATGTGACTGAGGCAGCTGCCTCCTTCCTCACACCACAGCTATACTTCTGAGCCAAAACATTACAGATAAGATAATCAAATAGGTACATTTTAGATTCTGGGAGAAATACTTTGAAAACTTCAAAAACTTAAGGAAATTGTTTGAGGGATTAAAAGTAGAAGAACAAAAGGATATTTATTGTTATCTGCCTAGAGTCTTTGAATAGATTGGTTTCTAAGATTTCTGTGATAAAATTTGAAAACAAAGGAATTTAAAGGTATTTATTATTCATCTGATAACTTGATTTGTGCACTCCCATGTTTTCATTTGTGAAATTGAAAATTCATTGCATAGCTAAATTGCATATAGCCTTTCAAAAGTAGAGATATTTAATAGTAAAGATATTATTGGCAAATGGCTTTTTGAAAGAAAGGTTTGACATTGGGAAAATGGTGTGATGGGATGCTACATTATTACATGTATAAGGTGGTTGTGAGTGACCTGCATCTTAAATATGAAAAAGTGAGGTTGTAATGAATGAATGGTAAATATATGGAATATGTATTGGAAAGGGACAGAAATAACCATAGTAAATGGCTAGATCTGTCTGTACATACACAAAAACACAAAGTGCATTATAGTTTTAGGGAGAAATGCAATGTTAAGTAGAAATGGAGAGACAAACTGCACCATACTCAGATTATCATCTTCTTTCGGCTGTTCCCGTTAGGGGTCGCCACAGCAGATAATCTGTTTCCATTTCTTCCTGTCCTCTGCATCTTGCTCTGTCACACCAACCACCTGCATGTCCTCTCTCACCACATCCATAAACCTTATCTTAGGCAGTATGTGACGTCACTCATCTACTGCTATACACAGTAACGTGCCGTTGAACTCTACATTCACCGGTATGTAAATTCTATTATTTTGCAGGGGGCCAATGGCCCCCTGCTCCCCCCCAAATGGGGGGCTGTGCCCCCACACCTCCTGCACATTAAATATACCAACTCCAAGATCGCACTACATTGAGGAACTGGGCTAATTCCCTGTTCCTCATTGAAGCATGAAGTCTTGGTATGTCATTTCCTGAAAGGTCGAATGCACCATGCAACTCGACTAAATGTGTTCGACCACTCTTGATCCGGTTTCCTGCCCCTTGGAATCCATGAATTTGACAGTCAGCCATTTTACTAACTGCAATTCAGGTAGATGATTGCAAACCATGTCACCCAAATATGCAACAAAGTCTGGAAGATTTAGGATCTTTGCTTGGAAGTGTTTACAATGGTATTTTTATAGTCCAAGTAGACTCCAAAGAATTTTTCCTCAGGTAGACAGTGAATTGTGGAGGTGTGATGGGGAAGAAAGAGGTAATTGGAAACATATTTTCTGGGAGTGTAATGAGTTGGGAGACTTTAAAGATTCCCTGCAGACTGCTCTGTCAGAGATACTGGGTGATCAAACTGGTATAACTAAGAAATGATTATTTGAGCTGTGATACTGAATCAGAATTGCCTAGACATAGTAAGCCTTGCTGAGTCTAATTATGGTGGCTGCCAAAAAAACAATTATTAGAAAATGGAAATCAAAGTTTACACCAACTGTACTAGAAGTACTGAATAAAGTAATAGAGGTAAAACAACTATAATTGGGATCTTTAGAAAAGGGTAGGAGCAAATTACATAGAAATAAATGGGAATTGCAAGAACAATACATGCAGAGAAAGAACAAGGCTTAAAAAAGGCTGGATTTAAATGAGCTATGTGATGTTAAACTGAATGACTGGATAGATTATAAGTGGTGCATAATGTCTGCAACTACAATTATGTCAATATAGTTTGTTTTCATTTATATAAATGTACGATTGCCTATGTCATACGTGATAATTTAATAAAGATGGAGTTGCTGATGAGCATTTCTTCTCAGCAGCAAACAGCTGGCTAGAGGACTGCCATGTTTCACACTATTAAATGCCATTGGAACTATAATAATACAGTACCTATATTTTATTATTTTGCTACCCATTTTGCAAATGGCACGAAGTCTGAAACATGTGAGAAGTCATTTGGGCACTAATTCCGTGACATTTTTCCTGAGATCCTTGAGGGTGAAACAGGTATAGCTGGAGAAGGTGAGGATAGTTCGCTTTTAAGAGTGCAGAGGTGGTGAGTGGAGGAGTCCATGATTTTTCTGGACATCTTCCAAAAGCAGTACAAGTGGGTGCACCTGCAGGAGGGTGATATATCACAGAATAAGGCTGATGCCTGAAATAATTTGACCAAAGCTATCACCCATGCTACTGGCATCCCAAACACAGTGAAACAGTGCTGTCACCATTATAGTGACTTAAGTCACTGTAAACTTGACCTCACTGGCCGATGAGAGGCTGAAGTTAATGCAAATTCACTATCTCTGTAGTGTACAGTATAACATAATTTATCCTCCTATACTCCCTGCCAGTGAATGGCATCATGCACATCATCATTCTGCTCTCTCTTTGTCTTCAGCCCCTACAGAGAGTGAAGGGAAAAGGGAGACACATAGAGTAGAGTGCCTAAGGGAGCATCAGGGTAAGTATAGTGTCTGCTGTGAAATATATGTCAGTTTGCATTGTGAGAGGTAGCAATTAAAAATAAGTGTAAATAGCATTTATGCAGCAGGACACATCTGTCATTACTGTTATTCCTTACTGGAATTAGTATGACTGTGCAATGTTAGACTTTTGATTCTGGATACCACTCCCTTTATAGCTGGAGAAATGGCTCATCATGTTGAGTCTATATGTACTGAAATCTTTAGGATGGCTGTGGGTTCAGTCCCTCCACCAACAAAAATCCTGTTGTCATGGGATTATTTAATTTGTCAAAATAGTTAAACTAATAAACTTGTTTATAAACTAGTTAAAATGTTAAAATAACAGTGTACTTTCTATTATTAAAAGCTTATTTTCCTTCACTGTATTTTATGTGTATTGAAAAATAAGAATACAGTTTCATTATTCATGCATGTCTCTTCCCCCACCTTCTTGGTTGCTAGCCTTTCTCTTTTAGTGATTTATTTATTTTTCTTAATGTGCCTCTATTCCTGTTATTGTTATATGCAGCGGAGACCTGGATGAACCACTCCAGTATGACCTGTTATGCCCCCACAGGTGGCAGCAGCAGCTCCACCACAACCACCCCCAGAGGCACCCAGCACACTTGCATTTCAGTCTGTCAGAGATGCCTTCATAACTCCTGTCCTCCCTATACCACCTGTGTCAGATAGCACAGCACCTGAGGGTGGTACACTGGTACTTGTCAGTAGTAGTACAAATGATGGTAACAGTTATGCTACCCATTAGGAACTGTCAGAGCTTATGGGGGGAGATACTGGGCAGAAGGTTCAATGCCTACATCTGCTATATAGAGAACATACTCCAGTGACTTATTGAGTCATGTCCTGCCCAGCGATGTCTCCAGTTTCTGAGGCAGGACCCAGTGATGGTGGCTCCCTGGCTGAGAAGTAATCTCCCAGTGTGTCAAAGATGGCAACACCTGCATCTCTGAACACCTTTCCTATCCCCAAACATAGTATTTCCCTCCCTGTTGTGTCTATGACCACCACTGTGTGATATACAATCCACCCCTTACCATTGTCTTCCCCCTCTTTACCTGCACTCATTCATCATTGTATGCCCCCTCCCTCATTGTGGTACTCCACACCACATCAGTCATGTCTGTCTGTCTTTTATACATATATATTTAATGTTATTTATAAATTGACTATTACGTATTTAACACTGTAACTTTTTAGAGCAGGTTTTCTACTGTTTAAATATTGTTTTTTATGGTTTTAGTTTTATTGGTTGCTTGAATGACTAATTGACAATTAACTACAAGCTATATAAGTATCATTGTTATGTTGTTCTAGGTCTAAAGAAGGTGGAATATTATTA
Source organism: Protopterus annectens (assembly GCF_019279795.1). Lineage (NCBI taxonomy): Eukaryota > Metazoa > Chordata > Ceratodontiformes > Protopteridae > Protopterus > Protopterus annectens. The sequence goes on along the minus strand of NC_056730.1, from coordinate 936,460,706 downwards.
CCACTGAAAGCGCTTACCATATTAAAGTTTTTAGTTGCTTTAGCATTACGTTACTCGTATTTGCTTATTTCAGCTTTCTCCTACCATTCAACTTGTTTTTCTCTTGATTTTTAGTAGTTTTTTTGGTTTTCTTGGTTTTATGTCTGTCTGTCTTCCCTTGTGATCTACTCTCCCCATCTTACACACATCTTATGTACCTGACTGCCTTCCCTATCATTTCCCTATCAAAAAAACATTAAAAAAGGCACCTGTCCCAAACATACTCCCACCCATACCTCTTAACCTCACAGACCTTTAATTACTGTACATAACTGGCTCCTACCCTTTGACATAAAAAGTGTTTTGTCTGACAAATCATAGAAGATTTCAGTCAATAATTAAGAATATAATTGTAAATCCACAAGATTATTTAGCTAAGAAGTTGAGAAGTATGCTCTTTTCCTACCTCCATCCTGTTTATACTTGAATTACTCACCTAGTGTTCTATCTCTGCTTGCTTTCCATTTTTATCTCAGTCCTATACTCCCATTCCCAAACATTAATTTGTTAAAAAACACGCCACACACATACCCAAAAAAGGTTTATGTATTAAAATCAACTTTCGGTGTTCATATGTTGCACGATGGTTGGCATGTATAAGTACTGGAAGATAATAGCTTCCATCCAATGGCAAAAATGAAGAAAAATCCTTCAGATGCACAAAGATCTTGCCATCAGTCATGCAAATGAGCTACTGTGTGGTAAGTTAATTTGCCATCATTCATGCAAATGAGCTTACCCCACATTAGCATCACCAAGCAATAATGAAATACAGTAAAGTTAATAATTTCATTGTAAAAGCCTCTGCTGCTCGATGTACTCATGATGCAATGAGTCCATTCTCAGTGCATGTGGTACAGGGTTCAAACATCCTGAGGCTGGGATGTTGTTTTATGATATTATGTTTCTATGATACAACTGTATGCCAGTCCTCTGCAATGTTTTATTTTATTTTTAACACCTTTCCTGTAAGTGCTTCTTTGGCAAACCTGGCTAATGCTCTGGTTCAGGGGATATGAGTGACACGTATCTCTCATCCTCTTAGCGCAAACATTTCTGGGCAGAGCCAAAAATAATGGGGAGACAAAGGTCCAAAATAGGGTCAGAATTTAGATATTGCTCTTATAAACTTAAAAATTTGCTACAATAGCATGAACAGGAATTTTGTGATAGGTATGAAGTCTGAAACTCAGCTGTCTGTCATTATTATTGACTTCTGTCCCCAATTAAAACCACACATTTTATGACAAACAAACCAAAAATATGAGGCAAAAATGTGGATGTTCTGCAAAAATCTCAGTATGTGTACATTCTGTCATGGAATTTGGCACTTGAAAAAAGCTGTAAGTAATGCATTGTCCAGCATTGCTGAGATAAAAAAGTTGGGCGATATGCTCCTAACTCACCACCATCTAGCTCACTTCTTCTTAGCTAACCTTGAGTCCTACTCTATGTGTCTTTCCCCTTTCAGTCTAGATTCTAAAGTCACATTTCCAGACTCCTTCCTGGTTCAAACCCAAACACAGTGCACACATAACCACACTGTAGTTAAGTGAATGGCTGTTTTACACTCTTTGTATCAACTCTGCAAATGTGCTAAAGAACTCATATATGTCTTCTTACTGAACCCTTACAGTCAAACAGCTTCAGTGGCTGCCTTTGGTAATGCACTGCTATGTATCATGTCAATGTAAAAGTCATGGGTTTGTAGCCATTGATATCTATCTGTCTTCTTCACCCACCTCCATCCTTCTCAGTCCTTTTCTGCTCGCCTTTGTCATCCCACGTGCTTGCTGTTCTTTTCATCTTTGTCTTACACCCTTTACGAGATTTAATCTTCTCAAATCACTTTGTCATACCACTCGTGGTCAGACAGGGTAATAAAACAAGAAAAATAATTTATCTATATTATACGTTGTGCAGCTGTTGGCAGAGAGCAACTTCACTGTCTATTTGTAAGCACTGACAAATGACAAATATCTTTCTATGGCAAAAATGAAAAAAATCTTTGAACATGCTAACATCTTGCCATCTGTCATCCAACTGAGCTGACCAATAATGAGCGACACCAGTCCATGGTTGTGGAAACCCCACTTTCTGCTACTTCCTGTATATCACAACAAGCAGTGTATTCCTGTCCTTGGCTCCTGTTTAATGCAATTGATATAACACATAGTTTAACCCACTTTTACTGTGCTATATGACATCTAAAGACTGCATAGTTGTTACATTTTTATTTGAACTCTTACAAGATTTGGCTGACTTAGTCTGGTTTAGGACCCTAAGTTTGTGGTTGTGTGTTTGTACAGACTAACTCACAATAATACATACTTGTGTCTCTAACCCACTTGCTCCCATCACACTTTCACAGCCACCCCAGAGCATTACATTTACACTTTTCATTCTTCTCTCCCTTCCTCCTATCCACCTCAATCCTTTAAAGTAAATTCTCACTCTACCAACACATATATGACTCTCTTTGTCCACTCTACCAGACAGCAAATCAGCTCACTAAGTACACAAATCATTGGCTTTTATCCTCACTTTGAACTGTACCATACTTCCACTGTTTTCTTATAGAAAACTGTCACACTATCTACTTATACACTTCTGTATCAACCTTCTTGCCTACTTGCAGACCCATTCCTATAGCAAATTCTCACTGTGCTATCTATCACATAGAAGTACCAACTAACACCCTGTACTTTTATCCCTTTAATATTCTTTCTTCTCCTTCTCACCAAATCTACTCATTTCTACATTCATCACCATATTATTCTAATCCCAAGCATCCTTTACCTACTTTTACCTTTACCAACTGGTCCAGCTCAGCAACACCTACTCCACACTTATATTTAATCAATCTCCTCCAACACACAACATTTAATCAAAAGTTAGCTCCATCCTTCTCCAATCACTTTACACACCTACTTTCAGCTACATTTATTTCCTATACTCACACTTCTCCCTGCTTGACTTCTATTTCACACTTCTACTCACTCCCTTTTTCATAGTGTCTCATTCTAAACACATTCTTTCTCATCAACAATATATGACACCTGCATACCTTCCTCTGTGTAACTGCTACTCTCCATTCATCACTGATCCATTCAAAACAATTTGCAATGTTCTTCCCCTATGAAACTCACACTCAAACCCCCCAACTTGCAGCTTTTACCAATCTCGACTTAACTCCCACCCCATATATCTCCACCCATCAGCTACACCAGCATACCACCTAACTATTTCTCCAGACTGAGCCCATCCACCGTAATTCTCCAAGACTTTATATCTACCCACACATGGCGTACACCTATCAAAATGGTTTCCTGGCAGTCTCTTACTCTGTTACTCACACACCTAAAATCCTTACAGCAGCAACTCCATCAAACCCACTTTCAAGTAGCAGATTCTGTAACTCAAAATCAGAATCAGTATCATTTCCATATCACAGTGAACCTAATCAGCTTATTCACTAATCACCTTTTCAAAACAATCTACGTCATTCACAACCCCCTTATCTACAGACTTGCTATAAAACAAACAAACCTAAACAGCTGCCTCCCTACCTCAGCCTCCCTTACTCACTATACCTCTATGGAGATAATCAACCAAACCCAGATGCTTCCATCCATCACAAAAAGATTGCCAAACTACCATAGGCTCTCTTCATCCTTAATTAAATGCTTTCCAAACTACCATCATAAATACATATTGCTCATTAGGCCAAGCCCCTAAATCTAGCAACCAGCACCTTTATAGCATTAACCTAGAAGTGTTAGAATCAAACACCAAGAGGTTCACATGTGGATTGCCCTCCATTTTCCTGACAGCATGGTCATAACTGAAACTTGGCTAAAACAAAATATAAAAGATGAGGAACTTCTATTCCAGCATATAATATGCCTTCATTAAATAGAACAAACAAAAAGCAGGCAGTGTGGCACTAATCTATAATAACATCCTCCAACTATCCCAATCTACTTGTAACCCCACAACTATGAAAACTGCTGAAATTCTTGAATCCTCACTTAAACTTAATAACTATAAGATTTTATGCATCATTGTTATCTACAACCCCCCCCCCCCAGGTAAAGTGCCCAATCCTGGTAGACGCACTGTTGCCAGGACTGGAAAAAAATGACAGTGTAGAATGGTCAAGAGATGAAAACATTCCTACAATGAGGCTAGGCCGGGCTCAGGGGGAGGATGACACCCCCCCCGCAGTTGTAGAAGGAAGTAGTAGTCCAGAAAAATCACAAAAAATTATAGGCCAAAAATAGAGCCATAAAGATGATAGAACAGACTATGAGAGAACAGACTATTGAGGATAAGAAAGAAATAATGTATTGCTACTATTATACAAGAAGCCCAGAATTTCCAGACAAAAGATATACAAAAAGATTGAAAGAAATTTGATGAAAGAAAAATACTTGCACAAGAAAAACTGTCAGAAGCTTCAAACAAAATTTGTGTTCATTGATACAACAGATTTATGAAAATCATTATGTAGGCCAAGAAACATTGGACCATTTGGAAAAAGAAGTGACTGAGGAAGTGCGACTACATAAAGAACAAAACGTAGAGATTTTTGAAAGGTATAAAAAAATATATGGAAATGGGAAAGAAAGAGAGATCTGATATAGTGCAATATTTATGCAAAGGGGAAAGCATAATTAATCAATACAAAAAAGCAGCCCCAAAAATATTTGATGAGAAATGCACACAAAAGCATCCAGATATGGAAAATTTCACAATACAAAAAATAAGATCACAAAGAGGGAACATAGAACAGAAGATCAGTAAAGCAGAAGTTAAAAAAATAGAAGCTGAAGTTATGGAATACCTGCGAAGTGAAAGATTTAGTGTAGAATGTCTAATACAGATTATATCACAGCATGAAGGGAAAACAAGTCCCCCAAGTAAGGAGAAACAGGAGGAGCAGGAGGCATCTGAAGAAGAAATATAGACATGGGAAAAAAAGAGATTTAATATGGTACAATATTTATGCAAACGAGAAAGCAAAACTAATCAGTATACAAAAAGAGCAGCACCAAAGATATTTGAAGAGAAATACAGGCAAAGGCATCCATTGATGGAAAATTTTACAATACAAAAAATAAGCAGACAAAGAGGAAACGTAGAAAAGAGGATTTGTAATGGAGAAGTAAAGAAATGGAAATGGAAACTGAAGTTGTGGATTACCTGCAAAGTAAAGCATTTAGTGTAGAAAATCTAACTCTGATAACATCACAGCAGGATAGACCAATGGATCCCCAAATTAAGGAAAAACCAGTGGAGCGGGAAATATCTGATCAGTTGCCATATGAAGATACTTTGGAGCTTTCCACAGAAAACCAGTACAAACATTCAGTTGGAGTTGCACAGCAAAAGAAGGAACAGGAAAATGTGGCAACTCTGATGCAGTCAATGTTGTGGAGTGATAGGCCAGTGAGTTCCCATAAGAAAGAGCAACGAATGGCATAGGATGAAACTGAAGAGAATGTGGCACAGGAAGATCCTCTGGAACTTTCTGTAGAATGTCGGTAGGAAATGGAGAACAAATGATGTGCCCTCAGTTTAAAAGTAAATGATCTAAGAGAAGAGTTGTTTGGTTTAATAGAGACATTTATTTATTTATTTTCCATTTGTTGACTGAGAAAGTCTGACTGGATACATGCCCATTTTCAACAGAGGCCCGGGGAGAAAAGCTCCAAAGGTAGTTACAAGAATAAACACAACAAAAATATACCATTAAAGTTTACAAGCTCAGTAGAGACATTTGAGTTATATAGTCAAAGACTTAAGATATAGCACACTTAATAAAAACACATTACATAGTATGAATACACAGGTATTTGAAAAATGTAGTCAGGTTTAGAGCAGGAGCATAGCCGATGTTTATTAAGATACTGCTTGAGACTTTTCTTAAATTGTGTTAGGGATGTCTCCCGAGTGATGTCATCAGGCAGTGAGTTCCAAATTTTACCAACAGAATTGGCAAACAGAGAGTCACCCGCTATGTTTTTGGATTTAACAGTTTGGAATACCAGTCTATTAGATGAGCGAAGTGGTCTAAAGTTACTGTGGAAGTAGATAATATTTTTAAGAGCAGGAGTATTATCTGGTTGGTTAAGTACTTTGTGAGTCATTATTAGTTGGTTGTACTTTAATAGGCTGGGCAACTCTAGCCAGCCCAGATAGCTTAGGTGCTTACAGTGGTGTGTTCTGTAAGGCATACCAGTGGCAAATCTAGCTATGTGGATATAACAGGTGGAGAGTTTATTAAGATCACATTTGTTTAAGTCGGTAAGTAGAGGGGAGGCATAGAAAAGGGTAGAGAATAGATGAGAATGGGCTATGGCTATTCTAGCAGGTGGGGTAAGAAAAGGTTTAATCCTATATAATGTACCACGTTTTTTGTGTATGGTTTTAATAGTTTGGTTGACAAACTTATTGAATTTGAGACTATCAAGCAAAACTTCAAGAAGTTTTGTGCACTCATCGGGAGATACTGTAGTACCATTATTTGATTTTATAGAGAAGGGTAAAACAGAGTGGGAGAGAAAAGTAGGAGCTTAGTTTTATTTGGATTTAAAATAAGTTGATGCTCAGAAAGCCAGTTTTCAACTATATTAAAGGTATTTTGGGTTAGTGACTGCAATACTGGTTGGGAGGTGACTGAGCAGATTAAAGTAGAGTAATCTGCATATTGAATGCAATTAGCATTTGGAATGGCCAAATGGAGGTCATTGATAAAAATGGGAAACAGTAGATGAACCAGAATAGATCCCTGGGGATCTCCAAGGGAATTGGGAAGGAGGTTGGATAGTTTATTTTGCCATAGGACGGCTTGTTGTCTAGTGCAAAGATCTGATTGAAACCATTGGCTAGAATGATTGTCTAAGGAAATTGCTTTCAAGGTGGAAATAAGTATTTGGTGGTTAACCATATCAAAAGCCTTTGAGAGATCTAGAAAAAGGGCTGAGGATGGTCTATTGTTGTTTCTGTTATAGTTAAAAGCATCAGAGAAGGTCAGTAAGGCTGTGGTGGTACTATGATGTGGTCGAAAGCCATGCTGAGATTTTGCCAGTAGATAGTTCTGGGTTAGGTAGTGCAGAAGCTGCTTATGAATGCACTTTTCCATAATTTTTGCCAGTGGTGAAAAGATAGCTATAGGCCTATCATTGGAGAGACATAGTAAGATCAATGAAAGAAATAGACCACAGAAAGTCAATAAAACCCCAAAAGTTAAAATTTTGATAAAACAAATGAACACTAATTAAGACTGTTCATATAAATTCATGAGATATAAAAGAAGTAAATAGGATATATTATTGTGCAGCTAAATTAATAACAGATAAAGTCTTACCACAAAAACACAGGGCAGTAAGGTAAAAAACGGGGGTAAATCAAATGCCATCATGGAAGCATCAAATACAGAAAACTATAAAGCAATTAAAATAAGAAGTATCACTGTCAGAAGGGTATAGAAGAGAGACCAAAAGAACAAAAATATTCAGAAAGATAGACGTGATAAAAGCAATGTGCAGTATCAGAAAAGATCAGGATTTAATGTGCACTGTCACAAATAATAAACTAAAAATATCAGTGCAGGCAGAAAAACTAAGAAGATATGCAGATAAATATAAAGGAAAAGTATAAAATAATCAATTTATTGATGACCCAAAAAATGTTTTATAGAGAATTGGGAAACAAGGCAAAATGAATTGAAACACCACCAAAAAAGAAGAAATAGATACATTTTGGAGAGAGATCAATGAAGATCCTGTGGAACATAACAAAGATGATGAATGGATAGAAGTAAAGAAAGAAAGAAAGAAAGAAAGAAAGAAAGAAAGAATAAGAAGTTCAAATGTACAGGATATGAAATTGGATGAAATAATGGCCAGAGAGATTAAGCTCCTAAATGGAAAACCCCAGGCCCAGATGTAGTACCTAATGTCTGGCTAAAAGTATTAACATCTTTACATGAAGAGTTACCCATGAGTAAGAAATATTTATATGCGCACCCTGAACAGAAACCAACCAGGTTAACAACAGGAAAAAACAATACTCCACTTAAGACTGAACCTGCAATCTTTCCTAATAACTATAGACTAATACCTTGCCTTCTGACGATGTATAAACTATAAACTGGAAATGATGCCAACAGAGTTTATAGTCATTTAGAAGAAAACTCAATCATGGCTATAAAACAAAAGGGTAACAAAAGAAAGTCATATGGATCAAAGGATTATTTGTTGTTAAATAAAGTCAAAATGGAGAACTGTGAAAAGGAGAAGACTCTAAGTATGGCATGGATAGACTACAAAAAAAATTTGACAGTATCCCGCATTCATGGATAAAAGAGTGCTTAAAAATGTATAAGATACACCCTACTGCTTCAGTGATTACATTACAATAATCATGAAACAGTGGCAAACCACTTTGCAGTTAAGCCATGATATAGGATGAATTTTTATTTCAGGAATAAAAATTCAAAGGGGGATACTCGAGGGTGACTCTCTGTTACTGCTGCTCTTTTGTCTTGCCCTTCACCCATTAAGCTATCTACATAACATATTAGGTCATGGTTACAATTTGGCTTCCAGAAAACAGCAAAGTGTAAAGACTTCTTTTTGTGGATAATTTAAAACTGCATAGTTCATCAAATGAGGAACTGAAAGCACAACTGCAAGTGGTCAAAACTTTTTCAGATGATATAAGAATGTCATTTGGTCTTAATAAATGTGCAAAAGTAACCTTTAAAGCAGGACAGCTGCAGCATCAAGAAAACATCAGTCTGGGACAGGAGTGTGATATAAAAGGACTTGAGCAAGAGGGAGTTTATAAATATTTGGGGAAATGATGAAGGATCAACAATAAAATATGAACAAATGTGAATCAAACTTAGTAAGGAACATTTTATAAGACTACAATTATTACTGAAAACAGCACTGACATCTAGGAATAAAGTCAAAGCTATAAACCAATTTACTCTTTCTGTCCTAACATACAGTTTTGGAGTGACTGACTGGTCCCAAAAGGTGTTCGACTGGTTGGACAGGAAAACAAGAAGGATGATTCATGCTTATCAAATGATTTATAAAAATCAGTGTATATCAAGACCATATATTAACCATTTTGAAGTAGGTATAGACCTTCTCAAAATTGATTACATGCATAGATCTGCAGTTATAGGACTGCATACATACCTACTGACGTCACAAGACCCAAATGTAGTGAAAGTTTTAACACGAGGAGAATAAGTCTAAGATGACTTTCCTGCTTAGTTTAACAGAATCATATTGCTGTCAAGCGGGAATGGAAATAAAACCAGAAGTAAAAATCAGGCAACAACTGAATGTGACAAAAAACAAAAGAAAGAATATAAGGTGAAGGATCAGATGAGAAGGCAAGAAATGTGGAAAATGCATAAATGTAGTTACAAGTATAGAAAACTCTTGGAACAACCTCATGTTGATTAGGATATAACACAGGAATGGTTAAGGAGAGGTGAATTTAAACCAAAAGATGAAAGGTTAATATTGGCGGCCCAAGATAGTGGACTACATGCACGTTGGTTAAGAAAGTCCATCAAACATGTGGGAGAAAGAAACAGTAGGTTTTGCGAAACAGAATTGGAAACAATTGCACATCTTGTTGCTGGTTGTTATATACTAATGGCAGAAGGACTGTATATTGAAAGGCATAATAGTGTGGCAAGACTGTTGCACTGGGGATTGGGCAAACATTATAATATTGAAGTAGCTGAAAAAATAGTGGAAAAATGAGCCACAAAGCATTATAGAAAATGATAAAGTTTATATCACATGGGATCACCCACTACCAACAGTTCAAAAAATAGATGCGAGAAACCCAGATACTGTATAGTAGTCCATGAAAAGAAGACAAAAGTAGCACTGATCATTGAAATTGCTACACCTAGTGACTACAGTGTCTTACTTACAGAGAGACACAAAGTCATAAAATACCAGGATTTTCAGGCAGAAATGAGGGCAATGTTGAAGAAGGATACCCATACAGTTCCAATAGCAGTAGGAGTACCGCATCTTATGAAAAAGAATTTACAATCATACTTTGATATGTTACCAATACATGTAACTCTATATGAATTGCAGAAAGAGTCAATACTGGGCACAGTTTGGGTGCTGCAAAGAGCACTTCTGGCTAACATCAAAAATTGAAACAATGCTAATTTCATGAATTTTAATCATACTTTGGCATAGGAACAGGGTCCATTCCCATCTTGGTATTAGAAACCCAAAAGACTTGTAGAAATAAAAAAAAAAACAGGTAACATTATATATAGTACAGAGGAAATCCTCTCATGGGCTTTAGCAAATATTAAACAAGAAGGTCCTAAAAGATAATCCCCAGGATTCAGCAAGCAGCCGTGCAGGAATAAGTTAGGCAGGGACTGTTTCTGTGCAGCATGGCAGCTCACCATGCATATGTATGAAGGCGTGCTGCTGTGCTGTAAAACGGACACAGTTCTGTGTAGGAGTGCAGGTGGGTGCGTCTGAGAGCAGAGCTCTCACAATACATATGCCCCCTGCACTCCAGAATTGCCATTCGGTAATTTCAAATGAGCGAGATTGCTTGTAACACCCCCAACCCATCAGGGTAAGAAATCTGGACAAAGCCATAAGGGACAATCGTCCCACAAAGCAGAAAGTTGACAGAATAACAGGTTTAGCATTAGCAGGGATATTCTAAAGGGTGCAAAGAAAATAACACAACAAATAATTATTTTATGAATCTGATAAAGTTTAAGCGTAGCTGGTGCCCGTTGTTTAGCTACTCTTAGTCCAGCTTAAACAGCACAAGAAGTTAAGTAGCAAGACACATCCAACTTAAGCAGTGCTACAATAGTGTAGTAGGTAGAGCATATGCCTTACAGCCATTCCTGGTTCGATCCCCACTGTAACCAATTTTCATTTTACATGTAAAAGTAGTACATAAACTTTTTTTTTATAATTAGCTATGAAATAATATATTTGTTAACCAGAGTACTGCAGTAGGTCCAGATGTGAGGTATCAGTGTAATAAAGTTGTGAAAACCCCATATAAACACAAGTGCCCCATACAGTATAGTCACACATGAATAAACGTAATGAAAGTATATTGGGGGAATGTCAGGGACAGTAAACTGATTTCTAATATGTAATGAATGATGAATGAATCCCATACAGCAGATAGTGTATAAAATAAAAAATAATCAATGCTAAGCATTGCACAGCTCTGCTTACCAGGTGTAAGCATTGTGTAAATATGACTGCTAAGCAATGAGTAGCCCAGCTAAGTAGATTTGCCCATTGGTAAGCAATGCTGAACCTGCCCCTTTAAGCACTGCCAACAATAGCTAAGCAGGTTTGCCCGTAGCTTAGCTTAGCTCAGCATATTCCAAACCGTCCAATCACGGCAAAGGGTGGGAAATCGGCCATATTTAAACCCTGCAGGCAGGAATATAGCTCATAACTGGTTGCAGCTTCCCACTGTAGGCAGTATGGCAGGAGTTGGTGAGGGCATGCGCTTCCGGGCACAGCGCTGGGGCATACAGGAGTCCAAGGTCATGGTAGGACTCCTGGTAAATAACTATGATGAGAGACTGCTGCAGGGCAAGTACCAGGGCTCCCAATATAAAGTGGAAGCCTGGGACCATCTCATCTGCGATCTCACCAGTGCCACTGGTATCCCTCGGACTGGTGAGCAGGTCCGGCACTACTATGCCGACTTGAAGCAGTGAAAGAGGGAGGTCTTGTACCAGTGGGTCCAAGAAGCAAGGCATAGGGGTGATGTCCCAGCAGTGTGTAAGTATTCATATCAATAACTGTTTACTAAAGTCCAGCCTGAGTATGTGAGGGATAGTTATGCCTAAATATTTCTCTATTCCCTTTACAGCTGCAGCTAAGCGGGCTGTGAATCAGGAAGCCCATGCTAGCAGGTTGCAAAGGCTGCGTCATGAGGGTGGTGAGTAACAATCCTGCTTGTAGTAGTCATACCAAATAAATATGAAGTAGTAGAAAGTCACCTGGCAGTATAAAAACTGTGTATGGGTTGTACTTAATAAACCAGACAATATGACAGTAATAGTCCCATATAGGTCATATTTCAATAAAACCGTAACTGTCTGGCAATAAAGTTCTAAATCCTGGATGGGTTGTGTTTACTCTGGTATTGTATGGCATTTAGTGTTGCAGTCTCTTCATAGTAATCTTGTGTTAACCACTGTTACCCACACTGTGCTACATAAAAAATATGTCTAGGAATGTCTGTATAAGACTGTTGTAAGTACAAGTTCTGATTGTACAAACAAGAGAGACTTAGACATAAAACACTGAAGGAACTGACAGCAGTTTCTAAATAACTCACTCTGATGAAACTCAGATTGTTGTATTTTTAGCACACACAGCCATGGTTTGAATCCCGGAAGTGGTAGTAATAAGCTGTACGCATAATCATACCTCTCAAC
>NC_056730.1:936405668-936443168 GCF_019279795.1 Protopterus annectens | reverse complement strand
ATCACCTACAAAAGCCATGCTGCAACCTATTCAAACCAGTTTGCTTGCTGTAGTGGAGAGAGAGAGAGACTGAGAGAGAAATAAAAAAAGAGAAAAACAAAAATAATAGTAAAAATAAAAACAAACAAAAAAATAAGGAAGACATCATCAAGTGGAACACAGAAAACAGAATACTAATAAAACAGGTATGTGAAACATGTCAGTCTGTAATTGAATGTAGTACTTTGTCTGTAATAATGGGATAGATGATTTTGAAAGATTTATATGTGCCATTAAGACTTGCTGTAATGATGTCCTGCTGCACAACTGCTATGGACATAGCATCTGGCTCTGTGGGCAGTGGGCCATACCTGTCAACTGTGCAGATCTGCACAGAATGTCAAGATTTAAGCCATCATAGTGTTTGTTCTGTTCCTCCAAATCTATATTAGTCTGACAAATAGCTGAAGGTGGATGTAATGAAGTCATGACAAACACATATGTTCAGACCCCTGGGCAAAACAAGAGCTGTTGGATACAGAGTGATTAAGGCAGTTTTAAGCAGCTGTAAGTGGGTTTGAGCAGGTTTGCACAATGGTAAGCAATGATAACTTCCAGTTAAATATGCTTATAGACAGTTAGCCAGAAAAGGCATTGCTTACCACAGTGCAAACAGGCTTAATCCCACTTGCTTAAAAGTGCTTACTCACACTTACCCCCATGCTAATTTCTTTAAAAGAAAAGAAAAAAGGGGTGATAGGAAAGTAGTGAAAAAAGGGGGCACAAAGAGGGAAAGACAACAGGGAAAGTAGCTAGGGATGTGCAGGATGGGTGTAGGGAAGGTCCATAGTTGTCCATTTCTTCTACAGCAACAGCTGTGCATATATACTGAATTTGGAGATATATTTGGTCACTGAAACCCATGAGAGGGGTGAGGACAACAGTAATGTGTTGTGAAGCCAATTAGACCAGATTACATGTGTCCAGTGGACATGTATGCAAAATGGACAGTTATGTATGGGGCGAAATTTTTTTGGGGAACAGATTGCCCTTTTATTTTAAGGTGAGAGTGGGTTGTTGGGGAAGGATAGTAGGTATATTTGGGGAGGTAGCTTGGGTTGGAAGACAGACAAGACAGACAAGACAGCACACAAAGGTGGTATATGACACATGAGGGGGGGAACACCTTGGATGGGGAGGGGTGTTTGTAAATCGGAAACCCATAAGCCCCAAAGGGAAACAGTGGGACTGAGGTCCCCACCCATGGGCAGTCACCACTGCATCTTCACAGCCCCAAAGGTGGCTGTGCTGGGAGCTGAGCAGAAGGGGCAGGCTGACCCTCTAATTGCACCACACGGCCCTCAAGCTGTCATAGCAGATCTCCCAACTCCATTCAGAGCTCGCTATGCACCAATCCCTGGACCTGAATTTGGGTGACAGTATCCTGTCAGCACCTGCTCCCAGGTGTGGGACGAACCCCATCCCCTGAGGTGGTTCCACCCAAATGTGGTGCAGGACCAGCAGATGAGGGGGTCCTGGTGTGGTTCCCAGATGTGCTGGGGCCCAGTGCCATGGCCAGATGAGGTGGGAGAGGTGGGTTCGCTGGGACTGGCCTTCCAAAACATGCTATGGTGTTGCAATTTTAGAACATATGTGGGTTAGTAATAGTCAACACAATCCAGGATTAGTTATAACAGCATGCATAGATATTCCCATTAACCCAAAATGCCAGATTTGGAATAGTTGCACAGCAAACAGAATACATGCATATATGGAACCACAGTAGGCATTACAATGGCATGCAGGTTACATTGATAGCAACAGGCCACCAATGATAGTGTTTCAACATGAAAAATGAATAGAAACACATTTCAATATTTGTTGAACAATGGGACATATGTCTCAACAGTAGGTTTGGTGTAAACATACCCATTGATTTGTGTGTTTAGATTATTGTTGCAGATATGGTGGGGGGGGACTGTCAATTAACAACTTATATATCCTTGCAGTATGGGGTCCTCTGACCTTTTTTCCTGTTTATGTCTTCTAGGTACAATGCCATGGGAACGCCTCCCTGCTTACACACCACAAGAAAATTATGTCATCATACAATTTGTTATCATCCATCATGGCATCCTATTTGGGTGCAGGGCCCATTAACTGCAGGAGAGGACCGTCCTGTGGAACGAGCTCATCCACAGGGTGAATGATGTCGACCTGCATAACTGCAGTTATGAGCTAGTGCGGCATCGGTGCACCAACCTGATCCACCACGCCCATCAGTGTGCTGCTGCTGTTAGGTTGAACCAGCTAGCCACAGGTGGAGTCATGCCATCCAGCTCCCACTGACACATGCTGAGGAGCTCCTCGCCAGCCTTCGGGCACCTGCCTGCCAGCTAAGCCAGCAACTGGAAGATAGCATTGTGGAGGTGGGTGCCACCCACACAATGGATGAGGAGCTTCCAGGTAAGGCCCCGGGGCACATTAGTAGACCACTGTTGCTTATCCATCTTCATCTGTAAAGTATCTGCATGCATATGTCAGATAAGATAGTCTGTTACTGCAGTGTAGTAATGAATAGATGTGCATAATCTCTAGTATTGTGGGTTTGTACTTCTGATGTACTAAAATGCTGCTCCTACCCTGTACCAATGCCACAGGTGTAGCTACTGACATTATATCTCTCACACAACTATGTAGATCCCCCTGGTATACAACTGGGGCAGCAGCCTGTAGCTGGTGAGTATGGAGTTGTTTTGTTCAGGTTTGCCAATACACTGGCCATGTTATGGCCATGGTATTTGCCATGCCCACATTTAACACACCTACCCATAATGCATGCTGTACACGTTCACTTATTGTTGCTGTTAACTGCACTGCATCACAGTGGTCACCATGGTGGCATATCTGAAGGGTATGTAAGAGTCCTGCAGTTTACCTAAGAACCTGTCAGTGCAAGATGTGTGGACAGAGATGAACATAATGTTGGGACAAATGGCCTACAGTAGGGACATGTCTGAAACATTACCCTTATATAGTGGCTACAACAGTGTATATACCACTATTACAATGGCAGCTGTTCATTATCTAAACAACTGCAAATCACAATACCACATTCCACACCTTTTGCAACCTGTAATGTGATCCTAACATGTGCAAGGAATGTGTAATATGGAATCTTATGTTAGGACAACAAATATGGGGAATACATAACTTAACAAACACTGGAAGCATATGTGTGCACACACTCCAAATAACATATTGTGGAAGCAGCTTATTAGGTACTGGCACCATTCATTTTTCTTGAGTATACACCTTCTATCATGTACAGGGCCTCAATGTCACACCACGTGATGGTCTGCTGTCTAAGAAATATGTCCATGACATTTGCCCACTCACCTGCAACAGAGGCAGCTGTGGCTTGCATATATCTTACAGACCATGGAATGGATCCCATATCCGAAAGGTAGCACTCAGGAGTGGGAGAAGTAGCCTTATCTCACCATTGCACATACCATGCCAAACAGTGCAGACAGTCATGTATGTGTGTATGAAGTATAGGACAACATTAATGTTGAAAATAAACAGATGCCCGTCCAAGACAAATGACAACACATGTTGCAAACTGGTCATGGAGGCTGCCCAGAAACATGCAGCAACACTGAGGGACTTGCAGGAATGTCTAGCAAGTACTGCCTGTGCAGTACCTGTGTCAACAATCACCTGGAATCTGCATATGTGTGGCCTATGAGTTGGGTAATCAGATGGAAGAGTTGTTCCACAGGAAACATCATCCAGGGCTCTCTGCAGGTTGCATATGCATAACACCAAGTATCCCAAAGGCATGTGTTGCAATGTGCAATGGTTTAGTGACACCAAGGCTGAAACCTACAGATAGTATCAATAAAGATACATGTGGTGTACAAGCAACACCTCACTCCATTTCATGCCCACCATCCCCATTTTTACCTTACTGGTGCCAGTGTACACCTCTAGGTTTGCTGTTCATTAGCAGGAACTAGGTTGGTATACATGGCATTCTGAATTTGGAACACTGCAAAATAACACTCATGTGTGGCCCATAGTTGTCAAGCATCTGCAATAAGGCTGAGGATGGGGTGGGGTATCATCTTGAAACACAACAGTAAACTGAAGCATACATCCAAAGCTCCATAGGAATGGCTGTATCTGAACACAGTCAAGGTCATGAATTGCGACAGACATAACCCTGACTCCACAGCAATAGTGAAGGCACTGTGTGACCTCCGAGGACTGTGCACATGATCTGACCTTGCAATCTGGCAGAGTTGGGGGACATTTGTAGGGCAGAGTGACCAAATAATGGCAAGTGAAGATGGGCTATGCTAGTTTACCCATTCCTGGAATAGTGACTGCTGTAGTTCACTTAATAGGTATTGCAACAAACCATTGTGTTCAGGGTGTGCACACTTATGCAACCCATATATTGTATGCATCTCATTCAGCATCTGCATGACTAACATATTTGTTTGATACTGCATTTGATTGCACAGGTCATATGTTACAAATCAGGTGTGTGTAATGTTAACATAGGCAGTATTGTGGCCCCATTGCATATCGTGGAAGAGGCTAGCATGTCAACAAGGGTGTGTACACTCCTCATATCCACATTAAGCTTTGAAGGTTGTCAGTGTAATTAGATTTTATTGCTCATACATGCACTGCTGATCATAAGATCTGCAAATAAGAGGTCAGGCATTAACTATTGATATCATTCCTCATATTATCCCAGGTATGTGTCAGACAAACACACAGGAGCTTTGAGCAACAGAGCAAACATAACTGCCACACATATACACATTCAGCAATGGTGTGTACTCTCGTGAGGTATGGTGCACAGTACATACCAGGGTGCTGTACAGGTGCACAGCAATACTGTGTACATGGGTGTAGTGTGTTCCACGGGAAGGGTCATCACCTACTAACACAACTTATGCATCACAGAGATATATAATGTTGCTAACAAGGATTGAGTATAGCTGCAGTGCATGCTGTTGAGTGCCATATGTCACGCATGTTGACTGTTGGGTAATGAGAGGTCTGTGTAAAGTTTTTGTGCCACCTCACCTGTAAGTGTGTGTGTGTGTGTGTGTGTGTGTTTGTGTGTGTGTGTGTGTGTGTGTGTGTGTGTGTGTGTGTGTGTGTGTGTGTGTGTGTGTGTGTGTGTGAGTGTGTGTGTACAGGTCTTAAATCACATTTTTTGTTTTCCCCTCACAGGCGGCGAGGTGGGTCAGGGTCCCTCCTGCAGGCAAACTGATGTTAATGTCCATACAAACTCTAACGATGATAGGTGTGGTGAGGCACAGGCAGGGTTGTCAGGGGCTGAAACTGTGCCATTGGTTGACATCCCCCTTTTATCCACCCCATCCCTACACATAGTCACAATGCCCATACATACCCCCTCACCACTGGCCATAGATAAGGGACAGTTGGTGGGTGGTGGCATGGGACAGGACAGTGTGGGGACTATGGCAAGTGTGTCTGTACACAGCAGCCATCACCAGATGACTAGTAAGGTACCACACAGACAGATGTGCAGGGGTGCTCATAGGAGGGCTGCTGGCCATCATGCCCCTGGTAGAAGTGCCACAGCAGGTGTCAGCAGACACATGTTTTGGGCCATCATGGAGGCACAGGCATGTATGAAACATCATACCAAACAGAGTCTGAGGCTCAAGAGGGCTACTCATTGTGCTGTACTTGAGAACATCCATGATCTTGCAGGTGCCCACTGTTATTTTGCAGAGGTCCTGGATAGATGGTTGGGTGAGATGGTGGGAATCCTCGACCATGTGGTGTCTGTGTTAGAGCATGTGGTGGGAGTAGGGCGTCAGCCACGTGGATGTAGGGCAGCAATACCAACAGGTGGAGATCAACGTGAATGTGCAACATCACACAGCTGCTCCTGTAGTGGCAGTACCAGCACTGCAGGGGGGGGGGTGCTGACCACAACACAGCAGGCCACACTCACGTGGTCCTGGATGGTCCCAACTGGGAAGCGGATCCAGCGGACAATTGTCATCATCAGAGGAGAGTACCATATCTGAGATTCTACCTGGTAGTGCCCGTGGAACTACTGACAGGCACAGTTCACGTGTCCATGGTCAGAGATGGTGAACTGTACACCTTTCCATGTGCAGTCTGCAGCTGTTCAACAAACTCCTGTATAGGGCAGCCACATGGCAGAACCATGTGAATACATACACACACACATCATCAACACAGTTAGGGCACCTCCATACCTACACATACCTCATCTGCACAGCCCAGTTGTTAAAGAACCCCATATCACGCACACATGATGTCAACCAAATGGCTTAGCCTAGGCCTTTGGCAAGCCCGCCACACACCCTGTGCATATGATGATACCTGTGCCACATCCCTGTTATCCATACCATTGATGCAGGGACATGCTAATATGGTTCTGATGCACAGGGTGAATGTACAAAGGTTTAGCAATGTAATGCTGTTTAACGTGTTTTCAGCTGGAATATTTAATGCTTTCATGTCAGGGTGTGTAGCTGTCCAGCCATGATGCATTTTAGCTGTTATTAACACTGACTGATTGTGGTCTCCATAATGTATTCTGTTTGTGTTGTAGGTATCTATGTGTCAGCAGGATGTTGCTCTGCTGTCCTTTCCTACAAGGGGTATGGCACTGTGGTGACACATTGACTGTGTCATATCCTGGGTAAAGCTGAACACAAGTAACATGTCTGTATAACAGTTACTGCATGTGCCACCTGGCTGATAGGTCTGAGGGGTGTATACAGGTGAGTGCAAGGTGGCTGATGTCAGCAGCTCTTGTACAGTGGACAATGGTAAGTGTACTGGCTGGCATACACCAAATGTTTGTGGATAACACACACACACACAGACTTTGGTGTTGATGTAATACACAGAGAGTACAGTACACATGGATGTACTTAATTTTGCAGTGAACTCATTTTGGCCTATGTAATTCCACCAAGACCAAATAGCCAAAACATCACATCAGTAAATAATCAGTCTGCCAGTTTAATGTCATTGACAATGGTACTGGCAGGGTATATGTCCTTTTCCCCAATGTAGTGCAATCCTGGAGTTGGTAAACATTGGTGTGCTGGTGTGGGTGGCACAGCCCCCCACTTTGGAGGGTATGGGGTGGCGTAGAACCACACATAGTGTGATTAAGAAATACTTAACCTGTTAACATAAACTGTACAGTATAACAGCAGACTAAGTGAGGCGATACGCACAACAATAACCCCAATGTGTGTGGCTGTGCCCACAAGAACTACACCCAACTATATATACCAACTCCAGTATTGCTGTACAACTGTACAGTGGGGAAGAGGGCATTTACACATCCACTACTAGTTTTGATGGAATGAATTTCCACAAGATGATTCATTTGAAATGTTACCTTTTGCCATTTCATTCTCAGACAAATGATCTCCTGGGACATATTTTCTGCAAACTGAAGTAGATCCCTTCACATACGCACACACTTACTTTGCAACACTGAGAGTAGAACCTGTACCTTGGTACTTATTGATACTAATGTGTTTGGCCTTAATTGCACACACCACAGAGCTTTTAGGATGAGGTGTGTCCTGGGTTTCCTGTTAAATGAAGAACATCACCAGGCCTTGTACAGTATGGTAATGGGGGATATACTGGGGGTTAATGAACAATGCATAGTATGACATACTGTCATATACACATTGACAAACACATACAGTCATAGACACATTTGACAGACCTGGGTTTAGCAGTGCTAACTACCTTGTCAGTGAGTCCATACTGTTAGGGGGTTTTTGCACACAGCACAGGCATCATTGGGCTGGATAGTGTCATCAGTTACCTGTATGGTTGATAGTGACAGCGGTCCTCATACAGTGGACCTTGGGACATGTACTGGGGGTATCATGGTGTAAAAACAGTATACCCAGCACCCACACCCCACACTGAATATTGTACTCACTGAAACCCATGATAATGCTCTGACATACCCACAATCACACATTAACGATGACTACAATACAAACCCTTGTCTATCTAATCAGTGCTACTACAGGGATATGCATTAATTGCACATGCCACAGGGATATTAGGGTGAGGGTTTGTCATGGCTCTCCTAATGTCAGCAACATAACCATCCCTTATAATGTATGGCAAGGTTTATTGTATTTGGAGAATGTGGCCTCAGAATGTCCCATACAAATATGCACAGTCACACAATTACACACACACACACACACACACACACACACACACACACACACACACACACACACACACACACACACACACACACACACACACACACACACACACACACACACTCACACACATTTGCCAGGACTCAGAAGGTAACCAACGCCTATCTATCCATTTGTAGAACAGTGTTATGCTGGGTACTGTAAGCTCCAGGTAGCCCATAGGGTGAAGATTGTAACAAGGTACATTTAATGTGAATTACAGCAGCAGCCATTTCAAAGTATAGCAATGAGGGGGGGTGTAGTGGGTGAGAAGGCCCTCAGAGGATTT
Source organism: Protopterus annectens (assembly GCF_019279795.1). Lineage (NCBI taxonomy): Eukaryota > Metazoa > Chordata > Ceratodontiformes > Protopteridae > Protopterus > Protopterus annectens. The sequence goes on along the minus strand of NC_056730.1, from coordinate 936,434,618 downwards.
TCAACTACAGGTTTACAAACACACAGACACTGTTATACTCAATAATGCACACACACATTTCTCAGTACTGAGGTCCATAGGTGTAGGTGTTCCTAGGTGTGTATCAGTCTAATGTCCATGGAGAGATGAGAAGAGTAGGGCATGTGAGTACACTAGTACCGTGCCACCTGACATTTGTCAGCAGGCCATCTATCAACTGATGCCACATGAGTGATCCCCAGGGTGACAGTTACATTCAACATCCACTCCTCTGGTTTTCTCTTGAAAAGGGCCAGTGAGGTGCTTCAATTGACATGTATGCAACATATATTGCATAACATGGCAAATGTCTGTGTAAGGGACCTGTACCCAAACATTTTCTGTTGACTGTGGTAGTCTGTTTGAGGTATCCATGGCATATGGTGCATACAGAGTGGGGTTTCCTAGCTGTGGCATTCATAAGACAGCTGGGCAAACATGTAAGTGTCAGTTAATCAGAGATTACCTGTAAGCAGCCAAGATGAATAGCTGACATCTGCACATCTGTGCAGACAACAGACAGAAAGAAGCTAGCCAGCAGGTGATGTATTAGGATGAATATTCTGACAGATAGATGTCTGAAACTGATAGGTATGCCATTACGACATGACAGCAGTCCTCAATGATATGCGCTAAAAACATAGTAGTCTACAGTTAATATCAACATATCAGATCAATATCCAATATTTGATGCATAAAAACATACAGGTCAAACACCAAGAACATGATATTCAGTACACAGAGTCCAGCTTTGCATGCAGGGGTCTATGGTTCCAATACTACAATCTGCAATCTACTCTTACTTGGAAAAGCACTGTTAAAAATGGTAATGTAATGATATAATACATGCATGAGTGACTGCATATAACCTGTGATACTACCAAAGTATGAAACACATACAAAGAGAAAAGATTGCGGCACTACCCATGTATACTCAGGTGTTCCATACAGTATACTCACACCCCTTGCTACTGTAATGACAGCACACAGAAGCATGTTATGTACATGGAATTAAATACACTAATTAAAGATGTTACTACCCTGCTATTCTATCAGACGTGAATGTGATCAATGGTTACCAGGGCTGAGCAATGCTTAGCAGGTGTAAGCATTACTTAAATGTAAATGCTAAGCAGATTTGCGCACTAAGAGAAGCCTATACGTTTAACTGTATGTTAGCAGTGCTTGCCATCATGCAAACCCATGAAAACCTGTTTAAAGTTGCTCAAAATGGCTTTAACCTCTCTGTATCCAACAGTCCTTCTTCTGCCTAGCAACAAAATAAACATCCCTTGTAGGTCTTGAACCCAGGACTCTGTACACTATAGTAACAGCAGTTAACCACTAAGCCATCTGAGCTGTAAAGATGTCTGTTGTTTTTCAAATATATCATTAAGTACACATACTGAATAGTAGTGAACAACTGCTCTGACTGCTACAGTTGTTTAGTACTTGTAAGTGAAGGTGTTGAATCAGTCATGTTCTTATATGTAAATATACACATAGATTAATATGGTGGGATACATCTGATAAGGCATATACAACATTCATGTTTGCACATAAAAGGATATATATATATATATATATATATATATATATATATATATATATATGTTTATACATTTATACATATGATATATACATGTGTGTGTATATATATATATATATATATATATATATATATATATATATATATATATATATATGTGTGTGTGTGTGTGTGTGTGTGTGTGTGTGTGTGTGTGTGTGTGTGTGTGTGTGTGTGTGTGTGTGTGTGTGTGTGTGTGTGTGTGTGTGCATATATAATATAGGCCCATGACATGTAGTGGAGTCATACCTCAGCACTATAACTCTCAACCTGTTGTGCAAGGGAACGTTATGTATGTATTGCAGTTATAAATGTAGAATGTTGTTACAGTGACAGGGGTTGTGTCAACATGCATGTTGTGAAGGAAGGCTCTTCTGAAACTGACATGTACTCCAACAGTTACTGACAGACATCATAACATCATCAAAGTGAAGTACCACACAAATCACAGTAATGATCCTATGGAATACAGAAGCAATATGAGCAATAAACATGGGCAGTCTGAAACAATTTGGTCAGTCAGGAAGTATACACAAAACGCCTTATTGCAAGAAATGTGGAACAAGTCTGACAAAGGGAATGTTTAGAGCCATGAAAATGGGGATATATCAGAAATACTGGACTAGATAAGCTTACACAGTTGATTCATTCACACCCTCCTGTCTGTTCTAACACATATTAACTGGAGGAGGAGAGATCCTAAGCCACATACTTCACACTAGTTAGTGATATACATGTTCACACCAGCCCACTGCTTTGTCAGACATATACAACATGTATGGTGGCCAGGCAACAGTACATCTGACAAATATCTGGACACAAGATCACACTAGGGTAAATACACTTCACTGCTAGGCATGTCACCAAGCACTGTCTACTCTACAGGCAGACTGCCACAACACTAACCCAATTTACCTATGGGGGAATACACATGTAATTGTAAATATAGCAGGCACTACAGGCGTGTAACAGCATGAGATAAAATACACCAGTGTGAAAGTGCATACACATAACCAATCTCAACACAGTCACAGTCACGTAATGGTAAGCCTAAGTAATAGTACAGTCGATGGCCTATGTGAACAAAAGTCATCGCCATGTTTGCCACTCAGACACTAACCCTACATGTACCAGCCCAATTCATAGTGTAGTCTTATGCCTGACTGTGGTATGGGACATGTCTCAGTCTGGCCCTACAAACATATAGACTGATAGGGTATCAGAAACTGGAGCAGCATGCACTGTCAGATAGAACAGGACCAAGAACACTGACATCTACCCCAGTCTGTACACAGGCCAAAATAATATGATCACAGTACACTGCTACATAATACAGACAATCTGTCAACAATCACCATAAGTACACAGACCTCACTACTGTACAGACTACCAGAGAATATCCAGGTTTTGTCCACAACTATTAGGCCTCCTTTACATTACATGTCTGGCAGTCTGATATATCACTGACTTGGTATCAGATATTATGTCATTAAATAGTGGTATATTGTACATATCCACCTCTTACTGCATGACATATGAACAAAGGGCGACAGACTTGGGGGACAGAGGTACAAACACAGGGCCAGCATTGAAATATTGCAGTTATAAACTGAGAAAATTGCTGGTGTCACAGGGTTTGTTGTGACATATCTCTTCTGAGGGATATGAAGTCAGTAACACACATGGATGTTACCATTTCCTGAGTACAATCATCAGAGTATGCTACTGCATTTATGAAGACAGAAAATGTGTGAGTAACACACCAAATCTCAGGCTCCATTCTCTGGCCAGTCTGCCAATAGCACTACAGGTGAGAGTTTTTTCAACCACATAACACTGTCATGCCAGACTTTAAATCATGCAGAACAGCCATATCCATACAAACCCTGTTAAACCAACATTACTTCAAATGTAGAACAGCAATACTTACATTCTGTCCCCATGTCTGGAACATCCCCCTCCAATTTATTGGCCTGTCTCCACAGTGTTTGTTGTAAGAGGTATTTCCAACTACCCTCTGTGATACTGTTTGTCACACACCCACATGAAGTCCTGCTCACAGTGAGGGAGAAGGACTAACACCCACTTGCGCTGCTTACTTATAGGGGTGTGTTTCCATGCAATTGGCTATAGGAATGATACCATAGGTGCTCCACATGCATTAGCAAGTGGAGGACTCCAATTTGTGCACAGGCTATCATCTTATTATGAGAATTACCTAACAAAGTCAAGTTGCTGCCTATGCAAAGCAGATGCATTTTCCACATCTGCCAGAGAAGGGGTGAGAGAGAGAGAGAGAGACAGAGGGAAAGAAAGACAGGAAGAGAGAAAGAGCCATGCTTGTTTGTGTATGATCTGTAGGTAGAGAGAGGTCTCTGGATATTATAATGGTCGCCTATATATAAATGTATAGCTGTGTATTGTCTACAACAACCTCTAAGGTGTTTGACAACTGTTGGCCTTGTAATGTGACATTGGGACATATGGATCCTCAATATGAAAATGTAGCAAACTCCGCCCTGCACTGGATCCTCTTATTTATACAATCTCACCAACACCCACACAGGATACCAATGATCCACACACACACACACACACACACTTGCCAGTACTGAGTTTCAAACCTCTACCTAGCTATGTATTGCTACTATAGTGTTACGCAGTTATCGCAAGTGCCACAGTGGCTATATGTTGGAGAGCTGTCCAAAGGTATCTTTGAAGGTGAGTGACATCAGCTGCAGTGCTAAAGGAGGGGTGAGAGAAGTGCAGTAAGTGTGAATGACCACAAAAGCAGGTGTCAAGCAAAGACTCACATGCTCTCACACACACATTTTCACAGGTGCCAGAAACAGGATTAGAACTCCTATCTAACTAGTTTGCTACACTATGGTATTACACAGTTATCACAAGCACCATGGCAGTTATATGTTGGAGAACTGTCCAAAGGGATCTTTGAAGGTGATTGACATCAGCTGCAGTGCCAAAGGAGGGGTGAGGGAAGTGCAGAAAGTGTGAATGACCACAAAAGCAGGTGTCAACAATGACTCACACACTCTCACACACACATTTTCACATTTGCCAGGAACAGAATTAGAACTCCTATCTAACTAATTTGCTACACTATGGTATTACGCAATTATCGCAAATGCCACAGCAGTTATATGTTGGAGAGCTGTCCAAAGGTATCTTTGAAGGTGAGTGACATGAGCTGCCGTGCTAAAGGAGGGGTGAGGGAAGTGCAGTAAGTGTGAATGGCCACAAAAGCAGGTGTCAACATAGATTTACACACTTGCACACACAAGCACACACATTTTCACAGTTGCCAGGACCAGGATTAGAACTCCTACGTAACTAGTTTGCTACACTATGGTATTACGCAGTTATTGCAAGCGCTGTGGAGTTTATAGGACTGAGACTTGGCCAAAGGGTTATTTCAAGGTGACTGACATCAGCAGGAATGGTAACATGGGCAGTGGGAAGTGCAGTGTGTGTGAATGGGCCATCAATCATTCCTCTGGAAACACACACACATACACACACACACTCAGTCGCACACAACTTTACATTTGACAGGACTGAGTATACAAATGCTACATGAATACTGTTTTTTACTATTGTGTTACACAGTTATCACAAGAACCACAGACACTATAGGGCTGAGGGCTACCAAAAAGAATGTCTACAGTGATTGACATCTGCACATCATGCAATATCGGCCAATTTATATGTGTAGTGGGTGGGACAGGCCTTATAATGGAGTTTTATCTGTCACTATCTGCCTATCACTTCCCCACATCTGTGTGTGTGTATGTTTGACATATTATAGTGTGCTGGCCTTGTATATGTGTGAGTATTCCTATCCAATGTGTGTGTGAAGCAAAAATGGTGTAAAATTTGGTGTGTGTGCACAGACATCTTAAATGACAGATATGTATAGTCCACTATGTTGTCAGACATGGGCTTCATTTCTCTAAGAGTAGGAGCATGCCCAGTATGACCTTCTGTATTGAGTGTGTGAATCCATTCCAGGTAGGGTTGTACTCCAGTCCAGGGTTTGGTGTTCTCAACCTACAGATAGCAACCTGTTTCTGCAGGATATCTGTAGATAGGTTGACAATATGGAGTCACAATGGGCGATAGATAGGGGGATACTGTAACTATTGCTGTCTGTGCTGTTTGTAGTACATGGTTGACGTTAGCGGAGATATTCAGACTTATGTACTGTTTTACACTGTGATGTATTATGTCATAGACTACTGACAGATATAATTATTTGCTCGCAGTTATTTACTGAGAAATACAAGATGAATGAAGCTGAGTCCAGTATTGTGGTTCGCAGCCTACACATTCTTGCACACTCCTGCCATTCTGGAGGGGTAGCTGCAAACACTTGCTGATGGGTCTGTGTAAATGGTCCCGCACCTTGGTAGTATGGTGGCTGAGGATCCCCTTGTTGTCCATATATCACCTTAACTGAATGGCCATATCCTGCTGTGGCCATACCTCTCAGCTGTACAGATTCACCCAGGTTACCCAGAGGCAGGGCTCATATATCTGGTCAGTTCCCTTTCACATTGTGATTTACGAGCAGGTTTGTAGCCACCCATTACAGGGTTTGCATTCCGGGATAGTATGCGCACACGAGTTTCAGACTTCACGCACTCCATGACGTCCATGCATCTACACCCCCCCCAATCTGTTATTCTATCCTCGTTCTAACATTATGCGAGTGATATCTGGAAAGTATCCCTACAGTTGGCCCTTCATCCCAGCAGTATTTATGGATTGGCCCCCAGTTCATGCAGTAGGATATGGGGGGCATGCTACTGGGATTTGTCAATATGGCCTTGCATTTGTGTTCTGTTGACTGTGTTAGTTTGTTATTTGGGACCCCATGCAATACCATACATTGGCACTATGAGTGAGGCACATGCCTTTGACAGAGGCCTGTAGGTAGTAATGCAGGCCATCTGTAGCAGGCCAGTGCATTCTGTCAATTCTACATTCCCAGGCTGCAAGCCAGTGGATTCCTCTGGTGTGACAGGGTAACTGTTTGAGGTGTTAATGGCAATAGTTCCTGTACATATTGACCCATTGGTCCGGATGCATGCAGAGTGCTGCTTACAGCTAGGGACACACTTGCATAAGACACCGCTTCAGCATGCTGCATTCTGTAGGTATTCCCATACAGAAGTGGGGTAATACTGTACTCATTCCCAACAGCAAGGATATGACCTGTGATAAACCTGTGGCTGATGGTGGGGTGAGCTGAGTGCATGTGCGATATGGACGCTACTTGCAGCTGACTCACAGATATACCTGGGACATTTCCTTTATGCTGCCTTGTGCAGGGACATAGGCAGTCTCTCATTACTTCATAACTGTGCCTTTTGTGGTCTGCCAGTGATTGTCCAGACTACATCAGTATTCCATACTACACAGGCAGCTAATATGCTGCTAACATGTATGTACAATTCCAAAGATGTGTGCAGTTGACAGTTACATTTATGTACTCTGTCTAGGGTACTTCCACTTGTGTATTGTGTGCAAGTATGGGCCCACATTCATGGCATGTCCATCTTTAAGACAGTGACAGATATTGATATCTGGACAGTGAGTATGGACGACTGTTGACATGGGTATTGCTGAGAAACATTGTGGTTGGCACTGCAGTTGTCAGAACATGGCCCTGTCATCCACAGTACTGCCTATAAGCCACCAACACACAGCCCTCCATGCCTACAAGCTGACCACTTCCACACAATATTGAACACATGACAACCAAATACATGGACCCCTACATATTGTACACATGCAACAATCTGTCCTGTATATTGGGCCAGCTCAGGTAGTCTGTGCTTCACTGTTATTACACCTCACACTTACATGTTACTGCATTTCTACATAGGAATGGGGGGGCACACCTGATGACTTTAAACATTTGCTATGACTGTACTGGTATTTCAGGTACTCTGTTGGCTTCCATTTCTTTTTGTATTCTGACCTATCATGCAGAGTGAAGGTATATCAGTAGTGTACAGATCTTAGGTTTTATTAACCTACATTTCAGTTTCAGACTTCCTACCCTTCGGAATTGACATACAACTGCCAGACCTGTTGTAGTCTGTTTGTGTAGGTCTGGAGGGGGGCTGTTAACCATTGCCATCAATTGGAGGCCTTAGACCAGCCTTTCTTTATAGTCATCTACACCTGTCCTGCTGGCTGAGGCTGGTGGTGTGTGCGTGAGCCGCACTGACAAGCATGTGTTTCCTATAGACACACATTTGGGCCACGACATGTGCTGCAGTAGGATTTGTCACCTTGTCTAATACTGTCTAGTATGTTGACAGCAGTATTTGTTATGGATTTCATGCTGCCCATATAGGTGTCCACTATCTGCTGCCATCCTATTCAGCCACCCAATTCCCTTGCATGCTGACATCCATACTATAGATACAACTATTAGAATACTACTCCATTCAGCAATTGATAGGAAGACTGACATACCTTGTGGCTGTGCCAGTATTGAGGATGGTTCTGGAGGGCTGACTGTGTCAGATGCACATAGTACACTCCCTATACATAGTAAAGCACAGGTAGTGTCATGTTTGGCATCCCTTTTACTGTATGTGCGAGTCAGAGAGAGGTGTCATTCCCTGGGTCCCTACCATGTCAGTGTATGTACTATGCATTGTCTGTTTGCCAAGGCCTGGGCATACTGGGCACACCTCCTTCTGTCTACATGGGCAGGTTCAAGTAGTTCAGTTTCCGAGTCAGTCTGTGCCTGTGATGGCCTTGGCGATGGTGGGGGGCTGTGTGGTCTTGTCCCATGCTGTTCCTGCTGCAGGTGTGTCTGCAGGATCATATTGTGTAGCATGGCACATACTATGAACATTTGTGTACATGTAGCTGGAGAGTACTGCAAGGCTCCACTGGATATGTCCAGGCAGCGGAACCATGACTTGACTATCCCAAACACATGCTCTATTATGATTCTGATTTGTGTGTGTGCCTCATTATGGAGTACTTGTTTGGGTGTGTGTGCATTTCTGAGGGGTGTCATCAGCCACGGCTCCACTGCGTAACCAGCATCCCCCGCTAGGTGGTCACATGTGATGTCCCCACTGGCAAATGACTGGTACAGCTGTGTCATATGCCAGATGTGGGAGTCATGATAGCTTCCAGGGTTGCCAGCACACACATTCAAGATAATGGCCTGGGCATTGCACACAAGCTGGCAGTTGATGGAGGAGATGCCCTTGCAGTTTATGTAAACCCTACCCCACTCACCAGGTGGTGATTTGATGTATATGTGCATGGAGTCTATAGCAACCACTACCTCAGGGTATTCTGCTATTTCGTGGAAGAGATGCATATTGCTGGTCAATGCCTCACGGGTGTTGAGGAAATAAATGTGCTCACCAGCATGTACTGACATGGCACCCAGGAACTGGTGGAATACCATGGATGCAGATGCCTGTGAGAGCCCCATGATATCCCCAGTTGGCCTTTGGAAGGTACCTGTGGCTAGTATTCTTAAACCTACACATACCTTGGTATCCACTGGGATGGGTTCTCCTCTGTTGGTTCTGTGTGCGAGGCATGGCCGGCATGGCTCAACAATTTGCTGTACAATGTCCCGGTCCACCATTTAGTGCTCCACTATCTCCAGCTCATGTAGCCCCTGGTAGGTTACCCTGGGTCTGTACACTCTTCTCCTTCAACTCACTGTGGGTTGGTCATCAGCATTCGCATCCTCACCACGCTCAGCCTCTTGCACATATTGATGTATGAGAGCAACAGCAGCCCCTAACATTTTGTTAGTTTTGTCAGGTAAAGTTTCCCCATCTGTGTACACCGGTGGTGTAGAGTTTGTGGGAAAAAACATACTGGAAGGTGTTTGCATAGTTTATAGTAGTGTGCTAGGCTGTTCCATTTGTAATTGGCTGATTCTGATACATTTCACCTGCCAGCTATGTTAGTTCTCCTTGATTGCCTTTCTACTGCTGTTTTGCCTTCCCATTGGCTTCCTGTTTAAGCCCTGAGGCATGCCACACATACCCAGTGCTCAGTTGCGAACAGAGCTGCTATTTTCTGTTTTTTTCTTTTTGTTTAAAACCCGGTGCATGGCGTGCACAGCTGTTTAGGCTATGTACACAGTGCTCAGAAACATTTGACACACCCCCTTCCTTAGCTGTGCTTAGCTAAAGGCAAACACGAGCCACAGAGCTCCAATGAGCTTACAGCAAGCATGACACACCCCCTTACAAAGTCATTCAGTTCTTAGACTTGCACTGTTGTATTGCTGCACCTACACGGTTGAGTGGAAACTAACACGGAAAGGAAATTTGTGATTCAGTATCAGTCCCCTCATTTGAATAAAACAGAATGCTAATTCATAGTTACCACACTCACACTCAGCCTCCCCCCTTAGCGACCACTACTCCCTGGTATTGTTGTTTTATGCATGCCATTGACTATCATGGCAAAATGCTGATTTGGGTTTAAAAGCTTATTTCCAACTTTTTTTCCTATTTTCAGCCCGATCCCATTTGTACACCACTGCCCTACACTTAAACGGCCAAAATTGGCCCCAAAAAATAAAATTTATTTTTTTATAATTTTGCAACTATTTATCATGCCGGTGGCTATATATTTAGCCATTGGCATGCCTACTCCTTTGAATACATGCTTTATTTGGAGATGTCATGCCTCCATTTTGTAATTTGCAGAAATGTATTAGGTTAGTAACCGAATAAATTTCTGCAGGTTACACTATTTCTGCACAGACGCCTGCCTGCTTCCTGGCTCACTATTTCACCTCATTTACACGGTTTTCACCTGCAAATGGGGTAATTAGCATATAGCAGTGGTGTCCATGCAGGAATAGTGTAGGAGCATTTGTGCACGTCCCCGGAGCTTGTTCCTGGATCACTTGTCAGCCATATTGCGTGCAGCAGCTCTTGCACTATTCCTGCACACCATGCAGAGTTTGCTGAATCTTGGGGATAAACATAAAACTTTTTACTCCAGCAAACTAAGTAAATACAGAAGAGGATGGATGGAAGGAGGGTGCAGCTACTGCCGTAGTGAGGAATTCAGATACTGTTATGATAATTACAAATTAGGATAATCATTTGAAATGTCAGGTCCCACTAGAAAGAGTGCTAAAACATGGAGACTGAATGGCCGAAAAGACAGGCTTACATATACTAAGTCTGAGATGGCCATTTCCCAGAAAATCCCCCTTTTCTAAGTTAGTTATGGCAATCTTAGAGTTGGTATATATAGGTCTGGGGGTGTGAAAGTATTATGGACATGAATTGGCTATTTGTTATACAGATAACTCCATATGCATGGATTACCCAAAGGGTTAAGCCACCATGAATAGTTCCAACTCAGAAACTCTCTTGCAGATGTCAGAGCATTAAATATGGTAATCTACCAAAAACAACCAGAACAGTGGTTCTAACACAGACAGAAAAATATTTCCAGCAAAATGTAACAATTCCAATTAAGTATCACCTGTATAAGAAAGTACCTTACTTTTCAAAAGAAAAAAATCTCTTTGTTGAACAGCTAATGCAAAGTCTGAAAAGATCCATGGGCAGACATGCTGAAATGGCTGATAAACACCACTTTTTTAAAGGAGTAAACAAGCCATAGGATAGTAAGTCATAGAAATCTTTGAGAACTAGAGGTAATGAGGTACGAACTGTAAAATTTCTTCCTGGGGTTAACACAAGATTTCCAATTAGCAGGATTTCTTGCCTCCTTTAGTACCTGCTGTGATGATGTGAAATAGTGCCATCTGTGCCAGGGAGAGTAGAGCAGTGCATGTGTAACCTATGCTAGCATAGCTAGCTGGAGTTTTGTAAAGAATCTTATATTATTCGACTATCACACTGATTTGTACAGATGCTTTTGTTAAAAATGTATTTGTGAAGTTGCTTGAATTAAAAATGCCTCAACAGTGGGTCCTGCTGGACAGAAAAGAGATATATATGTATGTCAGACAGTATTATTATAACTGCTTGATTGTATATGTTTTAATGGAGAATTCTGGAAAGGAACATGTTAATCTCATTCCAGTTAATTTTGAAAAATAGGGTGAAAATTAAATGGGTTGGTTTTGGTACTAAAAATGCTATCTTACAGGTCTGATTGCATCCAGAGACAAAAATGTCTAGAAAAACCAGGACTAGGAATCTTATGGTATTGTCCTTAGGGTGAACTAATTGGGGTCTACTTTGAAACATCTAAAACTCATAACATCTAATTTCATAACACTGAGACCAGAACATCTAAAACCCAAAACATCTAAAACCCATAACATCGAATTTCATAACATCTAACACTACAAATCACAAGAAAATAACATCCCCTCCACATATAACGACACCAAACTACCAAACACACTTTTTACTATGTTCCTGTAGGGGGCAAGCCCCCCTGCACTCCCCATGTGGGGGGCTCCACCCCCCACCCCCCTAAATTAAATATATCAACTCTAAGATTGCACTACAGTGGAAAAAAGTTAATTTCCTAACCCCACTGTACCAAGCCCCCCTACAGAAATATAGTGAAAAGTGTGTTTGGTAGTTTGGTGACATTATGTGTCATTATATATGGAGGAGATGTTATTTTCATGTGATTTGTACTGTTAGATGTTATGAAATTCAATGTTATGGGTTTTAGATATTTTGGGTTTTAGATGTTCTGGTCTCAGTGTTATGAAAGTAGATGTTATGGGTTTTAGATGTTTTGAATGGGACCCAACTAATTGCTACCCTGGAAGGGTTGAAGTTTTTGAAATTGTTTTATAGCTTTCAGATGCTGTAACAGATGTTAGCAAAGCTCTGAGTGTGTATTGTACCAAAGTCAGGTGACCAGATGTGATGTCATTCTACCACCAGCACTGAGAGGATTTTTTTGATATTAGTGAGAGATATGACGTAACTCTTGCTGCAGCACTTTGTTTTTTGGAACCTGACAGGAAAGATCTCTCATAGATATCTCACACAATGATACACCTTATCTTGTCTTGCTGTAGTAAGCAACTCAACACTCATCATCTTGCCTTGCTGTAGTACGTAACTTAACTAGGGAACAGTGATTCTTTAGTCATTCAAGAAAATATAGTAAGATTAGTTAGATATTGTTTTCCTGCATGTGTTATTTTTTTATATCTCCTGTGACTGAAACTCTGGTGCTTAATTTAACTAGGTATTCAGTATTCTCATGTTTTCTGTTTTATTTATTATTAAATATCTCTATACCTTTCATTGTGTATGGTATTTTAGAGAATACTTTTAACATCTTAAGAGTACTTATGCTTATTTTTAGTGATACTGTGGCCACTCTTGAAAGCCTTGCTGCATTGGTCAAACTCTACCATTTGTATTAGTATTCATTTTACTTAGTATAATTGGGCACCCTTGTAAGAGCCTTAGAGTAACTGACTGGTGGCAACATAATAACTTTATAATATGGGCAGAGAGGGCACAGCTGGTAAATCTGTGCCAACCTTTCCCAAGTGTGTGTATGTGTGTGAAAATCAAATATTCAAGTGTGTATGTGTCAGCTAATTGGAGCAGGGATAGAGGGGGCATTGTTCCCAATTTAAAGTACCCTGTTTTCTTCTTTTGGGTTTAAATCATTTTTTTTTTTTTTTTTTTTTTTTTTGGCTGAGTGTCCTGGATTCATTTCTGAGGAGTACACTAACTGGGAATTCAGAGTGAATTTTTTTTATTAGGCTTGTGTCTTCATGTTCATTACCTTTCCCTTGCATTTCATGTTACAACTGTGAAAGACCTTTTAAGAATATGAGACAAGTTGTAGGATGCATTTCAGTTACAGACATAATGAAACAAACATACATCATTTTACCATGACAGATTAGACATCGAGTTAAAGCTGTGAAGTGCCAGTAAGCTTCATTCTGTAGCAGAGCTGGATTAAGAAGGGAGTGTTGGAGGTGCAGCTCCAGGCCCACATGCCTGAATTAGACCCTGCTGCCTCTAATCTCAGTTTTGTCTGAAATTCTGTGCTATTATCACACAAGATAAATAAGGCCTGCACAATTGTCATTTCCAGGCCCACAATCCAGCATGGTTCTTCTGGGCTTGAGCCAAGTCTTCGCTTGCATATGGTATTACAATCTGATTCAGTTTTACAGACAGTGCTTCCAGATCATCTCTAAAAAGATACTTGTACCAAGTGGGCTTACCTTGTTAATATATATATATATATATATATATATATATATATATACACAAATAATTATAATTAATTTCATTGGTAATATCTTTCACATTTGTCTGAGTGAACACTACACTGAGACCATGCTAATACTGAAGTTTTTTTGACTACATTTTGAAACTATAACATTACAGCCCTCAGGGGATGATGAGTATTACTTGAAGTAAAATCTGTTTGGGGAAGAGAGCCCTCGATGTGACAAATCTGTTGTGTGTAGCCTGAACAGATAAGTACCACCTTAAGCTTAAATTAGCTGGGCATTTCTGTGATAAGTATCACATACTGAAGAATGGAGTTAAAATGCATCTTCTGTTTGAACTAATGACCCCAGCATTTATTTTATTTATTTATTTTATTTTACATTTGTTTATCGGGTAGTATCCAACTGGGCCATGAGTCCATTTTCAATGAGACCATGGGAGAAAATCTCCAGAAATACATTGTAAATGATTTACAGAGACATGATGAAAAGCAAAGTTAGAAGCAAAGCATTACTTATAGTTAGGGTACACCCTAAGCATTGTAGAATACATTACATAAAGCTTTACAGAGATATGATGAAAATAAAACTAAACATTACTTACACAATTAAAAATACACCCTAAGCAAATATACAGTAATTAATATTCAGGTATAATACTTAATACTTTTTTTTTGTTTAACAGTTTTGAGAAGAAAATAGGGACAGTAATCTCACAGGATAGAGTTTATGCTTGTGATATAGTGCTGCAAGGTAGCCTATTGAGAGAAAGAGAAGAGGTGAGTATACAGAGAAGTGGGATTAGCTTGGAAATGTGCAGGAACATAGCCATTGTTTAGATAAATATTCTTTTAGTAGATGTTTGAAATTGTGAGTATCGGGATTAGTTTAAAGGAATATAAAAATGCTCTGTGAAAGTTGAGAGATTTAGTTGTATTAAGCATTAATTTAAAAAGAAGAACAAAAAAATGCAAAAACCAAGAATACCCATTCACAAAATGGTAGAGTCTAGCTGCCTCCAGGAAAAGAAAGCAGTTTGGTTCAGTCACTCCTGTTAAAAATGGACTGCAAAAACAGAACTTAGTATTTCCACACAGATGTTATATCTGTTAAATATGAACAAATCCACAGCAACCTTGGCAACTACAAATCACTATTTATTCCTAAAAAAATGATAAGCGCTTTTGTTCCATACAAAAAGAAACTTAATCAGATCCATGACTGAATCAAACTACTTTCCTTTCCTGGAGGCAGCTGGACTCTTTCAGTTTGTGAACGGGTGTTCTTGGTTTAAGCATTAATTTGTCAGATTATCTAAAGGACCTAAGCTTAGTATATGGTTGGCCAAGGTCAGAGAGAGCAGGGCAATAGTTAGGTTTGTAGATGATACTATGAGCGATTATTAGCTAGTTGAAAGACAGTAAGTTGGGAAGTTCGGTGATTTATGAGGTAAGTTTGCAGCGAATTTGGCTATTTTATTGTAAAAAGTTTTGTGGTTCTACAAATCTGATTTACATAGGTTTGTAAAGATTTGGGAACAGTAAAGTAGGGTGGATAGGAGGTGGAATCTGGCTGTTGAAATTCTGGTGTAGTTAGGTAGGGTTTTGCCTTATAGAGTGCACAAGGCTTTTTTTGATTGATAGTGCTATATGTTTGTCAAATTT
This sequence comes from Protopterus annectens, assembly GCF_019279795.1. Taxonomy (NCBI): domain Eukaryota; kingdom Metazoa; phylum Chordata; order Ceratodontiformes; family Protopteridae; genus Protopterus; species Protopterus annectens. The sequence goes on along the minus strand of NC_056730.1, from coordinate 936,419,107 downwards.
TAGACAGTTATCTATTGAAGTTTAGTTTGCCTAACTGGTTCAATTTTTGTTCCATTGGAGGAATAGATGGCAAGAGGGGGTGGAGTGTTTTTTGCACTAGTAGAACTGAAGACCATAAGCTTTGTTTTACTGGGGTTTAAAGTGTGTTGATGGTCAGATGGGTAGTTTTCTATATCTTGGAGGGCATTTTGTGTTTTCTCCTGTAGTTCCTTAATGGGTGGGGGGGGGCAGAGCAGATGAGAGAGGCATCCTCAGTGTATTGAATGATATAAGCGATTTTAGTGGAGGTACTGAGGTTATTGGTAAATATGATAACAAGAAGAGGGCCGAGGATGGAGCCTTGGGGGACTTCAACAGTGACAGGTAGAAGAGGCAGAGTTTGTTATCTCATTTGGTGGCTTGCTGATGGTTAGAGAGATAGCTATGAAACCAGGTTAGGGATGTTGTGCTGAGATTGTAGGAGGCAAACTTACTGAGGAGTATTTGATGTGACTCAGTGTTGGAAGCTTTGGACATATCAAGGAAGGTTGCAGAGACAAGTTGGCCATTATTTTTGAGGAGATTAACAGTGTTTGTGAAGCTTATGAGAGCAGTATTAGTACTATGTCTAGGTCAGAAACCATGATGAGTATGGGATAAAATATTGTTCTTAAGGAGGTGGTCAAGGATTTGTTGATGAATGCATTTTTCTAAGATTTGGATAATGGAGAGAGAATGGTGATTGGTCTGTAATTAGAAAGGTCAGTGGAAGGGGGCACCTTTGTGGAGGGGTATGATATGGGATATTTTCCAGAGGAGAAGGACATACTGTTCAGAGACAGAGCGAATTATTAGAATAGATATAGGGTAGGAGATGGTTGCAGTGGCAAGTTTCAGAAATTTGTTGGGCAGTTGGTCAACTACAAGATAGCAGGGCTTTAATTTACTCAGGAACTTTCTTATGTAACTAGTTTGGATTGACTTAAGAGTGAAAGAATTAGGGGTGTGTTCTGAGGGGTTAGGTAAAGATAGGGGAGTGTTTGTACTGTTAATTAGCAAGAGAGTTATACCCCAGGATTCAGCAAGCAGCCACGCAGGAATAACTTATTGTGCAGCACGGCAGCGAGCCATGCATATTTATGAAGGAGCGCTGCCATGCTGTTCAATGGACACGGTGCTGTGTATGAGTGCAGGGGATGTGTCTGAGAGCAGAGCTCTCACAATACATATGTCCCCTGCACTCCAGAATTGTCATTCAGCAATTATAAACAAGCATACCTGTCCAGATATTTTGCTCTAAGAAGTTGACAGGTATGCTCGTTTATAATTACTATTTGGCAATTATAAATGAGCATACCTGTCCAGATATTTTGCACTAAGAAGTTGACAGGTATGCTTATTTATAATTGCCATTTGGCAATGATAAACAAGCATACCTGTCAACTTCTTAGAGCAAAATATCTGGACAAAGCCTAAAATGATGGGGGACAAATATGGACAGATTTTAGATACTTGCTGTTACAAAATGAGAAAGTTGATAGAATAGTAGGTTTTGCATTAGCATGAATTTTCTAAAGGATGTGAAGTCTTAAACTCAAGTGTTTGTCATTATTTAATGACATCAATCCTCAGCTATTTGCCAGAAAGCAGCACACCAAAAATATGAGTCAAAATCTGGACAGTCTGCGAAAACCTGTACACTTCAGAGATATGCAAACGAGCGAGAACGCTTGTAACACCCCCAAACCATCAGGGTAAGAAATCAGGGCAAAGCCATAAGAGACAGTCATCCCACAAAGCAGAAAGTTGATAGAATAACAGGTTTAGCATTAGCAGGGATATTCAGAAGGGTACAAATAAACAAAAAAAAAACAACAAATACATTTTTTTTTTATAACTGCGATAAAGTTTAAGTGGAGCTGCGCTGGTCTGCCAGTCACTTAGCTACGCTTAGTCTAGCTTAAACAGCACCAGAATGTTAAATAGCAAGAGTCATCCACCTTAAGCAGTGCTGTAAAAGTGTAGTGGTTAGAGTGTAAGCTTTACAAGCAGCCATTCCTGGTTTGATCCCCACTGTAACCTATTCATATTTTACATTTGAAAGCAGTACATAAACATGTTTTCTATAATTACCTATGACATAACATATATTTGTTAACCAGAGTACTGTAGTAGGTCCAGATGTGAGGTGTCAGTGTAATAAAGTTGTGAAACCCGCATATAAACACAAGTGCCCCATATAGTATAGTCACACAGGAATAAATGTAATGAAAGCACATTGAGAGATGTCAGGGACAATAAACAGATTTATAACATGTAATGAATGATGAATCAATCCCATACAGCAGATAGTCTATAAAATAAAAAATAGGCAATGCAAAGCATTGCACAGCTCTGCTTTCCAGGTGTAAGCATTGTGTAAATATGACTGCTAAGCAATGAGTAGCCCAGTTAAGTGGATTTGCCCATTGGTAAGCAATGCTGAACATGGCCCTTTAGTCACTGTCAACCTTAACTAAGCAGGTTTTCCTGCAGCTTAGTTCAGCTCAGCATATTTAAAACCATCCAATCACGGCAATGGGCAGGAAATAAGCCGTATTTAAACCCTGCAGGCAGGAATACAGCTCATAGCTGGTTGCAGCTTCCCAATGTAGACAGAATGGCAGGCATTGGAGAGAGCATGCACTTCTGGTCACAGCACTGAGGCATACAGGAGTCCAAGGTCATGGTAGGACTCCTGGTAAAGAACCATGATGAGAGACTGCTGCAGGGCCAGTACCAGGGCTCCCAATATAAAGCGGAAGCCTGGGACCATCTTGCCCATGATTTCACCAGTGCCTCTGGTATCCCTTGGACTGGGGAGCAGGTCTGGCACCTCTATGCCAACTTGAAATGGAGAAAGAGGGAGGTCTTGGACCAGTGGGTCCAAGAAGTAAGGCAGAGGGGTGATGTCCCAGCACTGTGTAAGTATTCATATCAATAACTGTTTACTAAAGTCCAGCCTGTGTATGTGATGGATATGTATGCCTAAATATTTCTTTATTCCCTTTACAGCTGTAGCTGAGTGGGCTGTGAAACAAGAAGCCCATGCTAGCAGGCTGCAAAGGCTGCGTCACGAGGTTGGTGAGCAACAATCCTGCTTGTAGTAGTCATACCAAATAAATATAAAGTATTAGAAAGTCACCTGGCAGTATAACAACTGTGTATGGTTTGTACTGGATAAACCAGACAATATGACAGTAATAGTCCCATATAGGTCATATTTCAATAAAACCGTAACTGCCTGGCAATAAAGTTCTAAATCCTGGACTGATTGTGTTTACTTTGGTATTGCATGGCATTTAGTGTTGCAGTCTCTGAATAGTGATGTTGTGTTAAACACTGTTACCCACACTGTGCTACATAAAAAATATGTCTAGGAATGTCTGTATAAGACTCTTGTAAGTAAAAGATATGATTGTACAAACAAGAGAGACTTAGACATAAAACAATGAAGGAACAGACAGCAGTTTCTAAATAGATCACTCTGATGAAACTTAAATGGTTGTATTTTTTAGCACACATAGCCATGGTTCGAATCCTGGGAGTGGTAGTAGTAAGCTATATACATAATTATACCTCTCAACTGTAGAGATTTTTGGACAATGTCCAGATAATTGGCTCATATATTAGGCCTGTTTCTCTGTCTCCCTGGCAAATTACTGGGATAATCCCAGAATTGTAGTCACTAAATAATGACGTACATTTGATTTTCAGACCTCAAATTCTTCAGAAAATGTATATTAAAACAAATCCTGTTACTCGAGCAACTCTCCAAGTTTATAAGAGCAACATTCAAAATATGTCCCCATTTGTACCCCCATGTTGTCAAGCTTTGTCTAGAGTGTGTGCATTAAAAGATTGAGAGGTATGTGCATAATATTAACTAGGACTATGTGTAGAAACAGTCATTTAGTGTTAACAAACATTCCCCCCACAGGTCTTTCAGATACGAAAACTGTAACTGCCTAGCAATAAAGTTTTAAATCCTGGACTGGTAGTATTTACTCTGGTATTGTATTGCCTGACATGAAGCATTCACCAACATCTGATATCAGAATAGTACAGTTGTGTCAACCACTTTTCTCAGACTATGCTACATTAAAATATGTCTAGGAATGTCTGTATAAGACTGTTGTAATTACAAGGTCAGATTGTACAACCAAGAGAGACAATACCGAAGGAACAGACAGCTGTGTCTAAATAGCTCACTCTGATGAAAGAAAAATTGTTGTATTTTTAGCACACACAGCCATGGTTTGAATTCTGGGAGTGGTAGTAAGCTGTATGCATAAATCATACCTCTCAACTGTACATATTTTCACAGAATGTCCAGATATTTGGCTCATATTTTTGGCATGTTCCTCTTTTTTTCCTGGGAAATCAGTGGGATTATCTGAGGATTGTAGTCACCAAATAATGACATACATTTGAGTGCCAGACTTCAAATCCTTCAGAAAATGTATATTAAAACAAATCCTGTTACACTAGCAACTGTCTAAAAATTTATTACAGCAATATTCAAAATATGTCCCTATTTGTACCCCCAGGTTGTCAAGCTTTGTCCAGATGTTGTGCACTAAGAGATTGAGAGGTATGTGCATTATTACAACTAGGAGTCTGGTAATATGTGTAGAAACAGTCAGGTAGTGTTAACAAACATTCCCTCCACAGGTCTACCAGGTAAGACAAATAGAATTTAGCTATAAGACAGTTGAAGTATACACTGTGTACAAACATACCACTGGCCAAAGCAAGGCCATAGGGTATTGTAATAATACCTGTAGAGCAATGATCATTAAAGTTGTGAGCACTGCAAGGATATATAAGTTATTAATTGACACCTTTATCTTCCCCCCATCATATCTGCAATAATAATCTAAACACACAAATCAGTGGGTATGTCTACACCAAACCTACTGTTGAGACATATGTCCTATTGTTCAATAAATATCTAAATGTGTTTCTATTAATGTTCTATGTTGAAATACTATCATTGGTGGCCTGTTGCTATCAATATAACCTGCATGCCGTTGTAATGGTCAGTGTGGTTCCATATATGCATGTGTTCTGTTTGCTATGCAACTGTTTCACATCTGGTGTTTTGGGTTATTGGGAATATCTATGCATGCTGTTATAACTAATCCTGGATTGTGTTGACTATTACTAACCCAAATATGTTCTAAAACTGCAACACTATAGCATGTTTGGGAAGGCCACCTGTCCCACCACATCTGGCCATGGTACCAGGCCCCCGCACGTGTGCGACCTGTCCCAGGACCTCCTTGTTTACTGGTCCTGCACCACCTTCAGGTGGAACCGCCTCAGGGGATGCAGCTCACCCCCCCCTGTGGGAGTGGGCGCGGACAGGATCCTGTCACCCAAAATCAGGTCCAGGGTCTGGTGCGTAGGGAGCTCCACAGAGAATTTGGAGATCTGCTATGCCAGCTTGAGAGCCGCGTGGCACAGTTGGAAGGTCAGCCTGCCCCTCCTGCTCATCCCCCAGCACAGCCACCTTCGGGGCCATGAAGGTGCAGTGGTGACTTCCCATGGGTAGAGACCTCAGTCCCACCGTTACCATTTGGGGGACTCATGGGCTTCTTATTTCCAAACATCTTCCCCATCCAAGGTGTTTACCCCCCACATGTGTCGTATACTGCCCCTGTATGCTGTCTTGTCTGTCTTGTCTGTCTTCCGACCCAACCTGCCTCCTCAAATATACCTACTATCCTTCCCCAACATCCCACTCTCACCTTAAAAAAAGGGCAATCTTTTGCCAAAAAAAAGTTTCACCCCATACATAACTGTCCATTTCGCACACGACCGGTGCCATGGCCAGATGATGTGGAAGAGGTGGGTCCACTGGGACCGACCTTCCCAAGCGTGCTATGATGTTGCATTTGTAGAACATATGTGTGTTAGTAATAGTCAACACAATCCATGATTATTTATAACAGCATGCATAGATATTCCGATTAACCCAAAACACCAGATTTGGAACAGTTGCATAGCAAACAGAACACAAGCAGATATGGAACCACAGTGGCCATTACAACAGCAGGCAGGTTACATTGATAGCAATAGGCCACCAATGATAGTGTTTCAACATGGAACATTAATAGAAACACATTTCAATATTTGTTGAACAATAGGACATATGTCACAACAGTAGGTTTGGTGTAAACATATCCACTGATTTGTGTGTTTAGATTAATGTTGCAGATATGGTGGTGGTGGTGGGGGGGACTGTCAATTAACAACTTGTATATCCTTGCAGTATGGGGTCCTCTGACCTCTTTTCCTGTTTATGTCTTCCAGGTGCTATGTCAAGGGAATGCCTGCCTGCTTTCACAGCGGAAGAAAACAACACAATTATATATTTTGTGGTACTCCATCATGCCATCTTATTTGGGCACAGGGCTCATGATCTGCAGGAGAGAACTGCCCAGTGGAACGGGCATATCCACAGGGTGAATGATGTCAGCCTGCATAACCGCAGTTATGAGCAGGTGCGGCATCGGACCACTGACCTGATCCACCACACCCGTCAGCATGCTGCTGCTGTTAGGAGGGACCAGCTAGCCACAGGTGGGGGTCATGCCATCTGGCCCTCACTGACACATGCTGAAGAGCTCCTCGCCAGCCTTGGGGCACCCACCTGCCAGCCAAGCCAGCAAATTGCAGATAGCATTGTGGAGGTGGGTGCCACCCACACAATGGATGAGGAGCATCCAGGTAAGCCCCAAGGGCATATTAGTAGACAACTGTTGCTTATCCATCTTCATCTGTAAAGTATCTACATGCATATGTCAGGTAAGATAGTCTGTTGCTTCAGTGTAGTAATGAACAGATGTGCATAATCTCTGTTATTGTGGGTTTGTACTGTTGATGTACTGAAATGCTTCTCCCACCCTGTACCAATGCCACAGGTATGGCTACTGACATTATGTCTCTCATACAACTATGTAGCTCGCTCTGGTATACAACTGGGGCAGCAGCCTGTAGCTGGTGAGCATGGAGTTGTTTTGTTCAGGTTTGCCAATATACTGGCCATGTTATGGCCATGGTATTTGCCATGCACACATTTAACACACCTACCCATAATGCATGCTGTACATGTTCACTCATAGTTGCTGTTAACTGCACTGCATCACAGTGGTCACCATGGTGGCATATCTGAAGGGTATGTAAGAGTCCTGCAGTATACCTAAGAACCTGTCAGTGCAAGATGTGTGGACAGAGATGAACATAATGTTGGGACAAATGGCGTACAGTAGGGTAGGGACATGTCTGAAATATTACCCTTATACAGTGGCTACAACAGGGTCTATATTAGAACATCGAAGTTTCAAAACTTTGAATGTTCTAATATCGACCCCTATTCAGAGAAAGCTGAAAACATCGAACATACAGAACAGCAAATTTTTCCTAGGGAAAAATTTGCTATTCCAAAACACATACATACAACACAAGCACACCAAACAAACAGCAATCCACACACATACACCTAAAATCATATACCTAACCCTACACTAAACTATACACACACCACTAACTATCCACTTACCTTAATCCAAACCCTAACCCTAAGGTCCGTCACTATCGCACACTCACCTTACCCACGTCCAAACCCTAACTCACCTACCCTGCCCTAACCCTCATGTCCACACAATCGCACACTTACCTGACCCACGCCCTAACCCTAACTCACCTAACCCGCCCTAACCCTCACGTCCACACAATCACACACATACCTAACCAGTGCCCTAACCCTAACTCACCTAACCCGCCCTAGCCCTCATGTCCACACAATCACACACATACTTAACCCACACCCTAACCCTAACTAACCTAACCCGCACTCAATCGCATACTTACCTGAACCCGACCCGTAGCTTTCCACCACAGTGCTGAAAATACTGAAGCAACAGAAATGGACAACCAAATTCTTTCCCTAGGAAAAAATTTGGTTTTCTGTTGCTTCGATATTTTCAGCTTTCACTGAATAGGGGTTGATATTAGAACATTCGAAGTTTTGAAACTTCGATGTTCTAATACAGACCCGCTACAACACTGTATACACCACTATTACAATGGCAACTGTTCCTGATGTAAACAACCGCAATTCAGAATACCACATTCCACACCTTTTACAACCTGTAATGTGATCCTAACATGAGCAATGAATGTGTACTAAGAAATCCTATGTTAGGACAACAAATATGGGGAATACATAGCTTAACAAACACTGGAAGCATATGTGTGCACACACTCCAAATAACATATTGTGGAAGCAGCATGTGAGGTACTGACAGTATTCACTCTTCTTAAGTACACACCTTCCACTAAGTACAGGGCCTCCATGTCACACCAAGTGATGGTCTGCTGTCCAAGAAGTTTGTCCATGACATTTGCTCACTCACCTGCAACAGAGGCAGCTGTGGCTTGCACACATCTTACAAACCATGAAATGGATCCCATATCCGAAAGGTAGAACTCAGGAGTGGGAGAAGTAGCCTTATCTCACCATTGCATATACCATGGCAAGCAGGGCAGACAGTCATGTATGTGTGTATGAAGTATGGGACAACATCATTGTAGAAAATAAACAGATGCCCATCAAAGACAGATGACAACACATGTTGCAAAGTGGTCATGGAGGCTGCCCAGATACATGCAGCAACACTGAGGGACTTGCAGGAATGTCTAGCAAGTACTGTCTGTGCAGTACCTGTGTCAATAATCACCTGGAATCTGCATACATGTGGCCTATGGGTTAGTGTAATCAGATGGAAGAGTTGTTCCACAGGAAATCCAGGGCTCTCTACAGGTAGCATATGCATAACATCAAGTATCCCATAGGCATGTGTTGCAATGTGTAGTGATGTACTGAGGCCAAGGCTGAAACCTACAGACAGTATTAATAAAGATACATCTGGTGCAGAAGTAACACCTCACCCCACCTCAGGCCCACCATCCCCATTTTTACCTTGCTGGTGCCAATGTACACCTTTAGGTTTGCTGTTCATTAACAAGAACTAGGCCGGTAGACATGACGTTCTGAATTTGGAACACTGCAAAATAACACTCATGCGTGGCCTATAGTTGTCAAGCATCTGCAGTACGGCTGAGGATGGGGAGGGGTATCATCCTGAAACACAAGCATGAACTGAAGCATACATCTAAAGCTCCCTAGGAATGGCTGTATCTGAACACAGTCAAGGTCATAAATTCTGCCAGATATAACCCTAACTCCATAGCAATAGTGAAGGCACTCTGTGACCTCCAACGGCTGTGCACATGAGCTGACCTTGCAGCCTGGTAAAGTTTGGAGACATTTGTAGGGCGGAGTGACCAAATAATGGCAAGTGAGGATGGGCCATGCTAGTATACCCCTTCCTGCAATAGTGACTGCTGTAGTTCACTTAACAGGTGCTGCAACAAACCATTGTGTTCAAGGTGTGCACACTTATGCAACCCACATATTGTATGCATCTCATTCAGCATTTGCACGACTGACACATTTGTTTGATATTGCATTAGATTGCAAAGGTCATATGTCACATATCAGTGTGTAATGTTAACATATGCAGTATTCTGGCCCCATTGCATATCATGGAAGAGGCTGGCATGTCAACAAGGGTGTGTATACTCCTCACATCTACATAAAGCTTTGAAGTTTGTCAGTGTAATTGGATTTTATTGCTCATACATGCACTGATGATGATGAGATCTGCAAACCAGATGTCAGGCATTAACTATTGATATCAGTCCTCATATCATCCCTGGTATGTGTCAGACAAACACACAGGGGCTTTGAGCAACAGAGCAAACATAACTACCACACATATACACATCCAGCAATGGTGTGTACACTCGTGAGATATGGTGCACAGTACATGCCAGGGTACTGTATATGTGCACAGCAATACTGTGTACATGGGTGCAGTGTGTTCCAGGGGAAGGGGCATCACCTACTAACACAACTCATGCATCACAGAGATCTATAATGTTGGTAACAAGGACTGAGTATAGCTGCAGTGCATGCTGTTGAGTGCCATATGTCATGCATCTTGGCTGTTGGGTAATGAGAGGTCTGTATAATATCTTTGTGCCACCTCACCTGTAAGTGTGTGTGTGTGTGTGTGTGTGTGTGTGTGTGTGTGTGTGTGTGTGTGTGTGTGTGTGTGTGTGTGTGTGTGTGTGTGTATGTGTGTGAGTGTGTGTAGAGGTAAGCAGTAACATATGGGTCCTAAATCACATTTTTTGTTCTCCCCTCACAGGTGGTGAGGTGGGTCAGGGTCCCTCCTGCTGGCAAACTGATGTTAGTGTCCATACAGACTCTGACAATGATGATAGGTATGGTGAGGCACAGACATGGTTGTCTGGGGCTGAAACTGTGCCATTGGTTGACATCCCACTTTTATCCACCCTATCCCCGCACACAGTCACAATGCCCATACATACCCCATCACCAGTGGCCATAGATGAGGGATAGTTGGCGGGTGCTGCTATGGGAAAGGACAGTGTGGGGACTATGGCATGTATGTCTGTACACAGCAGCCATAGCCGGATGAACGGCGAGGTACCACACAGGCAGATGTACAGGGGCACTCATATGGGGGCTGCTGGCCATCATGCCCCTGGCAGAAGTGCCACAGCAGGTGTCACCAGATGCATGTTTTGGGCCATCATGGAGGCACAAGCATGTATGGAACAGTATACCAGACAGAATCTGAGGCTTCATAGGGCTACTCATTCTGCTGTACTCGACAACATCCATGATCTTGCAGGTGCCCACCGTTATTTTGCAGAGGTCCAGGATAGATGGTTTGGTGAGATGGTGGGAATCATCGACCGTGTGGTGTCTGTGATGGAGCATGTGGTGGGAGTAGGGCATCATCCACATGGACGTCAGTCAGCAACACCAACAGTTGAAGGTCTATGTGGATGTGCAACAACTCACAGCTACTCCCATAGTGGCAGTGCCAGCACCAGCACTGCAGGGGGGGTGCTGACCACACCACAAAACAGCAGGCCAAGTGCATGTGGTCCTGGCTGGTCCAAAAGGAAAATGGATCCAGCGGACAATTGTCATCACCAGGGGAGAGTACCATATCTGGGATTCTGCCTGGTAGTGCCTATGAAACCCCTGGCAGGCACAGTTCCCAGTGTCTGTGGCCAGAGATGGTGAATTGTACACCCTGCCATGTATGGTCTGCAGCTATCCAACAAATGCCCGTATATGGCAGCCACATGGCAGAACTGTGTGCATACAACCCCCCCCCACACACACACACAAACACACACACATCAACAGAACTAGGGCACCTCCATACCTACACACACTGCATCTGCACAGCCCAGTTGTTAAAGAACCCCCTAACACACACACATGATGTCAACCAAATGGCTCAGCCTAGGCCTCTGGCAAACTCACCACACACTCTGTGCATATGATGATACCTGTGCCACATCCCTGTCATCCGTACCATCGATGCAGGGACATGCTAATATGGTTCTGATGCACAGGGTGAATGTACTAAGATTTAGCAATGTAATGCTGTTTAACGTGTTTTCAGCTGGTATGTTTAATGCTTACATGTCAGGGTATGTAGCTGTCCAGCCATGATGCATTATAGCTGTTATTAACACTGACTGATTGTGGTATCCATAATGTATTCTGTTTGTGTTGTAGGTGTCTATGTGTCAGCAGGATGTTGGTCTGCTCTAATTTCCTACAAGGGGTATGGCACTGTGGTGACACATTGTGTCATATCCTGGGTACAGCTGAACACAAGTAACAGGTCTGTATAATAGTTACTGCATGTGCCACATGGCTGATAGGTCTGAGGGGTGTATATAGGTGAGTGCATGGTGGCTGATGTCAGCAGCTCTTCTCCGGTGGACAATGGTAAGTGTACTGGGTGGCACACACCAAATGTTTGTGAATAGCACACACACACTCATGCTTTGGTGTTGATGCAATACACAGAGAATACTGTACACATGGATATACTTAATTTTTCAAGTGAACTCATTTTGGCATATATAATTCCACCAAGACCAAATAGCCAAAACATCACATCAGTAAATAATCAGTCTGCCAGTTCAATGTCATTGATGATGGTAGTGGCAGGGTATATATCATCTTCCCCAATGTAGTGCAATCCTGGAGTTGGTAAACATAGGTGTGTTGGTGTGGGTGGCACAGCCCCCCACTTTGGAGGGTGTGGGGTGGCACAGAACCACACATAGTGTGATTAAGAAATACTTAACTTGTTAACATAAACTGTACAGCATAACCGCAGACTAAGCGGGGGATACACACAACATTAACCCCAATGTGGGTGGCTGTGCCCACAACAACCATACCCAACTATATATACTAACTCCAGTATCGCTGTACAGCTGTACAGTGGTGAAGAGGGCATTTACACATCCACTACTAGTTTTGATGGAATGAATTTCCACAACATGATTCCTCTGAAAGGTTACCTTTTGCCAGGTCGTTCTCAGACAAATGATCTCCTGGGACATATAGTTTCTGCAAAGTGAAGTAGATCCCTTCACATACACACACTTATTTTGCAACACTGAGAGAAGAACCCCTACCTAGGTACTTATTGGTACTAATGTGTTTGGCCTTAATTGCACATACCACAGAGCTTTTAGGATGAGATGTGCCCCGAGTTTCCTGTTAAGTGAACAACATTGCCAGGCCTTGTACAGTATAGTAATGGGGGATATACTGGGCGTTAATGAACAATACATAGTATGACATACTGTCATATACACATTGACAAACACATACAGTCAGACACATTTGACAGACCTGGATTTTGCAGTACTAATTACCTTGCCAGTGAGTCCATACTGTTAGGGAGTTTTTGCACACAGCACATGCATCATTGGGCTGGATAGTGTAATCAGTTACCTGTATGGTTGATGGTGACAGCGGTCCTCATCCAGCAGACCTTGGGACATGTACTGGGGGTACCGTACCATGGGGTAAAGACAGAATACCAATCACACACACCCCACATTGGATATTGCACTCACTGAAACCCATGATAATGCTCTGACATACCCATAATCACACATTAACCAGGACTACAATACAAACCCTTGTCTATCTAATCAGTGCTACTACAGGAATATGTATTTATTGCACATGCCATAGGGATAGTAGGGTGAGGGTTTGTCATGGCTCTCCTAATGTCAGCAACATCACCATCCCTTATAATGTATGGCAAAGTTTATTGTATTTGGAGAATGTGGCCTCAGAATGCTGTCTCATACAAATATGCACAGACACAATTGCGCACACACACACACACACACACACACACACACACACACACACACACACACACACACACGCAAGCACACACACCCACATTTGCCAGGACTCAGAGGGT